>NC_037683.1:56487074-56581233 GCF_003255815.1 Theropithecus gelada | reverse complement strand
CCCAGTAATGGGATGGCTGGGTCATATGGTACATCTAGTTCTAGATCCTTGAGGAATCGCCATACTGTTTTCCATAATGGTTGAACTAGTTTACAATCCCACCAACAGTGTAAAAGTGTTCCTATTTCTCCACATCCTCTTCAGCACCTGTTGTTTCCTGACTTTTTAATGATCGCCATTCTAACTGGTGTGAGATGGTATCTCATTGTGGTTTTGATTTGCATTTCTCTGATGGCCAGTGATGATGAACATTTTTTCATGTGTCTGTTGGCTGTATAGGTTGAGGATGTACTATATGCTGAGTATTGCTGTATGTGTTTTTGTACCCATTAACAAATTTATCTCCACAATTGTCTTAAGAGATATATTATTTATTATTATTATTAACCCATTTTTATATATGGAAAAATTTAGGAATGTGGTGTTTAGCTATAACTTTAAGGTCACAGACTTTTAATGAGTGCTTGATATGTTTAAAACATACTAACACATTGTTTTATAAGATTGTCTATACAAAACTAAGTCTCCATATTTCTTTTGCTACAGAAGGGATTTTTCAAGGGTAATTTTGATCATAGGCTTGTTTCCCCCATGTTTTGGTTGACTTAGAATATTACCCCAAGTAAGATGTAACTTATTTTTTATCCTAAAATGCATGCTAGTAGGTTGGTCGTTGGTTTGGTCTTCTTTGCTTCAGAGTCTTGGAAGTAATTTGAAAAGGAACAAACCTTCCACAGAAAGTAGTAGAGAGCCTTCAGGAAACATCTAAAATGAATCTGAAGCTGCAATGGAAAAGAAAGATCAAAGCACGTGTTGAGAAAGGGCAGTCTAGAGAAAACATGCCATTCCCCCCAATTTTATACACTATTATCATTCAGTAATGATGGTATACAGAATCTTTAGTATTTCATGGGGGAATACTTTGTGAAAAGAATGAGCAGTGTTTGAGAAGAAAAGTGTATGCAAAATCAAAAGTCTATTAATTCCTAAATCGAGGCAAGACACCAGCAAGAGTATCTGACTCTGTAGCAAAATAAATTAGAATAATTCAAAAATTCCCAATAGAATTATCTTATGTGCACCTTAACAGTGGAGAATTATTTTTCCTCTTCATGCTCAGAATACTCGTTCCAGATCCCTTGAAATCTACTTTTCCTCTCACTATTTGATGAACACTATTCTTTGGGCAGGATCAGTGATCATTTTGTTAGAAAAACTGTAAGTGTTTTCTAAGTCATTAAATTATTCAACCTGATAAAGCAGTGACAATCACTCAATCACTACTTTAAATTAACTATGTCTTAGCTTTCAGGACAGTATTTTGGTCAACTTTTTTACTTTTATTTTTTTTTCTTACCTCACTGCTTCAATATGAGTTTCACTCAAAATACTATCAATAGTCATTCGTTTATTCATTCAAACCACAGGTCTCTGTTCATTGGATGAGGATGTAAAGGACTGGACATTGACTCAAGCAATAGCTCCAGGCAGAGAAAGAACATAGTCTATTTTTAAGCCAAACTAAGCAGTTCAATTTGTCTGGAATAGTTGTTCTCACTAACTGTGTTCTGGCAGGGTGTCATATCTCCAGATTTTATTTCACTAAAGGGTAAGATAAAGCTTTCTGGAAGCAAGAGTTGTAAATCTGTATGCTATCGAGTAGTGACAAAAAAAGTGGCATATCTAAGTAGGACAAGCTCCACCTCTAGAAGTTTAAGTAGTACAGTGGGTCAGCTTGTTGCTAAAAGTGAAAAGAATAACTTGTGTCATGACAGTGAAAGGTTTTATAGAGTGTTTAAGACATCTTTATACTACATTAAAGATTGAACTATAATTATTGCTGATGTTAGTGTTGTTTTAAATATGTTTCATTTCTTTGAATGTGCTACCAAGAGCCCTTGATTTTGAGAGTGTGCCACATATCCAAAGAAGTAAAGAATCTATGATTTAGAGCAAATTTGATTGTGACTGAAAATTACTGTAATCTATTCCTCAAAGATCAACTACAGCCAAGATCTAAAGAACTTTTTTGGCTATACTAAGGATATACTCCTCATCAGCATTAAGTAAGCATAGATGATTTTTAAACAAGAGGGATAACTGAATTGATTTGTATTGTGGAAAAATAATTGTAATAAGTACATGAAGAGTAAAATTCTAACTCAGAAGAGTTGGAATTTTAGATCTGCAACAGTTTTCATGCAAAATAATACTAAACAATTTTCAAACATTTGATCTAGCTTGAGCAATAAATAAATAAATAAATAAATAAATAGAAGCAGTAACATCTGAATATTTATTTGAAATTTCTCTTTCAATCCACTCCCTCTCTTTATGTAGACAGATAGATAGGTAGATAGATAGATAGAAATTCCAAATATGTATATCTCTATCTATCTATCTATCTATCTATCTATCTATCTATCTATCTAGATATGTCAAAAGATAATTTGGAAAATATGTTGCCAAAATATGTGTTATCAAGATCAGTATCTCAGATCTGCTAAATTCTTCACATTATATTTCAGCTTCATTTTTTTCCTGAACATGTACTTTTTACTTTATATATATCATTTTTGAAACACCTTTCTTCAATGTACATGTCTCAAAGTGACAGCTTTTTCCTTCAAGCAGTTCAACTTCAACCCAATATTATTTCATTGACAAAGTACTTTCTAAACTTCTGCTTTTCCATTGATTCCTGGTGGAAAAATAGAGTCACTATCATTTTCTATCTGTGTTCAGTAAATGGTTTCTTACTATATTTGCTACAGGATGGTTGACTCTCTAGTTATGAGAAAAGATACAGCAGTCTTCACTTTATTTTGTATACTCAACGATTGTTTTGGAAAGTAGATTTTCTGCAGTCTCTGAAAATTTCACAATATAAACACAACTTTGTGTTGCATATAAAAATTATTCATTATTGTTACAATTTCGTAACATCTACCACATTTCTATAAGATGCTACCTTTTCCATAAATATAACAATAGATAATGAGATATCTATACTCTGTAATTAACATCTAATCATATGCAGGCTATACTAGATCCTATAGAAATGTTTATGCCTATGATGTGTTACACTACCAGAGGGGGAAGGAGAGAGGGAAGAGGTTGGAAAACTTAACTATTGGATGCCATGTTCATTACCTGGGCGATGGGATCAATTGTACCCCAGACCTCAGCATCACACAATATACTATGTAACAAACCTGCAAATGTACCCCTGAATTGAAAATATAAGTCAAAATTATTTTTAAAAGTGTGAAATTATGGTAATACAATGCAATACCAATTATGTAAGGAAATCATTTTTTTTTCTAATGGCACTACCCATATAATTTAGAGTCTAGAAAATTATTTTTTAAAAATATCAATCATTATATGTGGCTTATTTTTCTTAAATTACCACTCTAAAATGTGATGACAAGAAATGAGAAAACTCTAATAAGGATATTTGTGTTATGTATCCTTTTTGGCAACTGATTTTTGACAAGGAACACAGAAAAATCAACGAATAAAGGAAAGTTTTTTTCACCAATGGCAGTGAAAAATTGAATATTGATATGCAAAAAAGATGAACCTAAACATGGACCTTACACCTTATACAAGACTTGACTCAAAGCGGATCATAGACCTAAATGTAAAATACAAAACTATAACAGTTCTAAAAGAAAACCTTAGTGACCTTAGGTTTGGCAATAAGTTTTTAGATAAAACACCAAAACACATTCTATGAAACGATAATTTGAACTTTATTAAAATTAAAAATCTCTTTTCTATCAAAGACACTATTAATAAATCAAAATACAAGTCAAGGCTAAGAGAACATACTTTAAAAATGCATACCTGATAAACGACTCGTATCCAAAATATAGAAATAATCCTTAAGAATTAGCAATAAGAAAACAAACCACCTAATAAAAAATAAGTAAAAGATGTTATCAACAATAAGATAATAAAATGCCACTTCCCCTTGCTGGTAAGCATGCAGAAAAACAAGAATATCCGTTCATTGGTGGTGGAAATGCAAAACATCACAGTCCTTTTTGATGACTGTTTGACAGTTTATTGCAACACTGATAGTATTATAATATCTAACAATAGCAATTTTAGATATTTTCCTAACATTTTTAAAACATAAGTCTAAACAAAAACCAATGCATAAATATGTATAATAGGCTTAGTTATAGTCATAAAATATTGAAAGCAACCAAGGTATCTTTCAATAGGTAACGGATAAGCAAAACTGTGGTACATTCACACCATGACTTATTTTTTCTAGAATCTAAAAACTAAACTATCAACTCACAAAAATATATGGAGAGAGCTTAAGTGCATAATGATTAAAAAAATAAGCCAGTGGAAATGATTACATATGCTATGATGTGGAAGAGTCAAACTATAGAAATTGTAAACAGATCAGTGATTGTCAGGGATTCAATGTGTGTGTACGTGTGGGGGTGTGTGGGTGGTTACAGTGACTAGGTGCAGCACAGGGAATTAACTAGGGTGGTGCAGCAATCTGTATGATATTGCAACAAAAGGTTCATGGTACCATTCATTTGTCAAGGTAATAGAACTTTAAATCACAAAAAATAAACTTTACTTAAATAAAAAATAAATTCACTTCGGAGATCAGGAGATCCTAGCATAGAATGCAGAACGTGACATAACTGATTGTGTTACAATTAGATGTAACAACCTCATTGACAATAATCATGGGAGAAAGGTGTTGACCTAACTAACTTTGATAATGGGTAGAATCTTTAAGCCTAAAGGGGGAAAAAAAACAACTGCATGTAAGTACTGGGTGCTAATTGATAAAGTTGTTTCCCATGTGAGTAGAGTTAATAGTGCTGATATTGCTATACATGTACACTGGAATTAAACAATTAGGTACATGTGTAGCAGGTGGTAGGAGGCATGTTTCTCACTTCTAGAATAGGAGTTTACAGATAAACAAGGGGAGACAACTGAAATAATCTATGTAGTAATGGATTAGAGTTGGAGACATCATTGTGAACTCATGTTTTGTATAATAAAGATTATATATCTACACACACACACACACATATATATATTAGTGTATGTTTGTGTGTGAATATGCAGATTAGTACACACACACACATATCTTTGTTCTGTCAGCTGAGAGGCCCTAGAAGCAACCACACTCCAGTGGAATGAGTCTACCTAATGCCTAAATTTTGGTTTCTAATTACATTATCTAATAAGAAGAAACCAAAGCTACTTGGAGAACTGGCTGATTTTAGGACTGGAACAGGAAATATACAAGATGATCCTGGAGTGTCTTGTGCTAAACAATAAAGAAGTGCTCAGAAAAGTTCAATCAATAAATGAATACATCAATATACCCACAATGATGGTGGTATATCAAAGAGATACAAAAGGCAATGAAAGAGCTCTCATGGCCAAAACTGGAAAAAATCTTAGCAACAAAAGAAGTTAAATGTGTTAGATATAAAATACATATGCATGAGTCCACACTGATATGAATTATTGAATAAAAAATACATGCAAGAGAGGGTACTAATCTTCCATGCAGAAGAAATCCGTAACTTAAATATAACTTCATAACTTAAATTTTTGCCTTTAAGGAGGTGAAGCAAAACTTCTTATTCCTTAAATATGAGTTATTAATCATGACTTTCTTCCAACAAGTATAGTGTAGAAAAAGAGGAAAGGGAGGGAAAGGGTAATACTACAATGAAGAACAATGTCTACCAGGTGACTAAGGTTGACATAAACACTAATACATACTGATAATACGCATCCTTGATAAGATATGATGAAAATGGCACTTTTCTTACACTATTGGGTATTTATTTGTTTACACTGTTGAGTCAATTTCATTGTATGTATATGTCATAATTTTCTTAGTCATTTCCATGTTGATGTGGGTCACTGCCTGTTTTGGCTTTTATATATAATGCTCCTATAAACATTTATCTACAACTTTTACGCTCCATTTGCTTTAATTTCTTTTGGGTAAATATATAGAAGTGGAATGAATGGACTCAATCGGAGACGTGGTCAACATTTTAAGAAACTTTCAAACTGTTTTCAAAAGTGGTTTTATCATTTTAGATTGTTAGAGGCAGTGAATGAGAGTTCTAGTCATTCCACATTCTTGTCAACCATCCTTTGTTGGTCTTTTAAATTTTATTCTTTCTAGTAGGCGTGTAGTAGTGTGTGATTGTGATTTTGATACGGACTTGCCAATATTTTGAGGATGCTTTGTCTTTGAAAGACAATTTCACGGAAAATAGAATTCTAAGTTGACAGAGTTTTCTAACGTGAGCTGAGATCCGGCCACTGCACTCCAGCCTGGGAGACACAGTGAGACTCCGTCTCAAAAAAAAAAAAAAAAAAAAAAAAAAAAAAAAAAAAAAAAAAAAAAATATTATTTCAGTACTTTAATGATGTTTCTGTTTTGCCTTTTGGTTTTCATTGTTTCAAACAAAAAGTCAGCTGTCAGTTTTATCTGTGTTGTTCTCTATAAAATATTTCTTTTAACTCTGAATACTTCAACATTTTTCTTTTTATGTCTGCTTTTATTCTATTTATAATGTTCCTTGGTATAGTTTTCTTCATGTTTGTTTGACTTGGGGGTTGGCTGAGCTTCTCAAATCTATAGATTTATCGTTTTCAACATACTTGGAAAATTGTGGTTACTATTTATTTCAATTTTTTTGGTCCATATTCTTCTCTGGATGTTTAAATTACATGTAAACATATTGTTATTTAAGATTTCTATAGTTTTCTGAGGTTATGACTTTTTCGGTCTTTTCTTCTTTCATTTTAGATCATATACTGTGCAATATTCTCAATTTCACTAATTTTTCTGCAGCATTTCTTTTGCTATTTACCATATTCAAAAAAATATCTGCCATGTCTTTTCTTAACGGGCTCATGATTTCTCTAGCATAATAAAATATGAAATGCATTCATTTTAGTTGTTTTTATGTCCTCATCTACCAATTTTATCATCTATCTTAGTTATTCATTGGTTTTGATTGATCCCTTTTTTCCCTCCTCATTCATATTAATTTTTTTCTTCTATATATTTCTCATATTCTTTGATTAGATGCTAAACACTGTGAATTTACTTTGTTTTTCGCTAGATATCTTTTTACTATAAGTGTTGCTGAGCTTTCTCTCTATGTCTAAGTTAACTTCATTGTAAGGACTTTTATTTTTTTAAAATTTGTTTTAAATTATATTTGCATGGTACCAGAGCAACCTTTAATTGTGGGTCTTTTGGGTCCCAAAATTGAGGAAGGAAGATCCTGACAACTCTATTGAATAGCTTATATTATTATGAGATTTCTTTGCTCTAGTAGTTAGAAAAGTGAAATATATCCTGCCTTGTATAAGCTGCATATATTGTTCATGCTGCTCCCTTTCTGTCATTCCTTTTCTAGCTTCAAATCATTGTCTCATATGCACACACTTAACTGTATTTAGCTGATGACTCAAGGAGAATGCTCTGCAGATTTCTGGGACTATCACTCTAAGTTGTTCTCCAATACTCTGCTCTATTCTAGCCTTTTAGCCTTCTTAAACTATCAGCTCTGTCTTCTTAACATAGATAACTTACTGAATCTGGGCTTCATCTCACTTCACTGCCACCTGGAATCTCTCTATAGAGAGGCAAATTTGAGGATTGTCAGATTTGTTGGTTTCCCCCCATCAGAGGTCATTAGTCTGTACTGCCTGATGGCTCATGTCTGAACAACCACTGTTTTATATGTTTTTGTTTGTTTGTTTGTTTAAGATGGTAAAATAAATGTTCTTTTTTTTTTTTTTTTTTTTTAAACGGAGTTTCACTCTGCTGCCCAGGCTGGAGTGCAGTGGTTCAATATCGGCTCACTGCAAGCTCTGCCTCCCGGGTTCATGCCATTCTTCGGCCTCAGCCTCCCGAGTAGCTGGGACTACAGGAGCCCACCACCACGCCCGGCTAATTTTTTTGTATTTTTAGTAGAGATGTGATTTCACCATGTTAGCCAGGATGGTCTTGATCTCCTGACCTCGTGATCCGCCTGCCTCAGCCTCCTAAAAAATCTATTCTTTTTTGTTCCAACTTGTCTAATTGTGGAAGTCTACATTTTTTTTTAATACAATAAACTTACTTTATTGTGTCAAGCTACTAACATTTTGAAATATCTTTATTATATCATCCAGTATTAAATTATACATAATATATTATCTATATGTCAGGAAGTTCTTCAAATGTGTCCTGGCCTTTATGACCTATCAGTAAATCTCAATAAGATCCAATTGAGCAGCTATGCCTTCATTAGTAAGATTTTGTAACCTTTGTTTAGAACATTTGCTTAAAATGTTTGTTCTTTCTTTTATTCCCCCTTTAATGAAAGTCAACTCACATCTATTTAAGGAAAAAGTTGTAACTTTCTGATTTTTCATATCCAAACAGGATTCATTTTCAATTTTCAGAATTCTGCTTCCTTAATTATAAATGTTATTGGCTCAAGATGATTTTGCCACATTAGAAGTCAAAACAGCAATTGAGAGTCCAAAACAAGTGTTTGAGTGATAGAACAATAAGGCATTTTTAAAGGCATGGGGATTATAAGATATGTTATTATAACATGATGTAATATGTAATAATATGGTATTAATATATTAATATAATTAATAGATATGGAAAAAGTCAAGGAGAAAATATATTTAAATATATTTAAATATTAAATAAATAATTGAATGGGAAAATTTGAAAACAACTTTATATATATTTTTTTGCCAGGATATACTTGCTAAATTTTGAATATAAATTATTTTTCTTCATAATAAAATATGTTACTTTTCAAACAATTAAATGTTCAAGTACATGGACTGGAATCTGGATTTCTATTGAGACCATGTGTTCACTGGAATTTGAATGGAGCCAATATAACTATTGCATGCATATTTTCCTCAAATCCACTTTTGAAAACCCGTGCCATTGGCTGTTTAAGAGTTCAAGGGGCATGAAAAGCTGTTTCAAGTGCAGGACTGTTGATTCTGGAAAGCAAAGAGAATTATAAAGAAGATCAGAGATACAGGGCCAGCCAGAACAACAGATGGTTATAAAGAAACAGATGCAGAGGACTGGCTTCCTCATTGGAATCCCACCCAAGATTTTAGAGCAAGATAACTGGGTTATATTCCAAGATTTATGCTAAAAATAGGACCTGCAAGAGAATTTTCATTGCTGGTATATTATTAGAGAAAGTAGCTTTGGCAGCAATAGAGAAAGAAGAGACTCCATGTTTCCTCAGGGCCTGTATATCAGGGATGCTTTTCTCTATAGTCTGTTGAGCAGCCAACATGACTCCAGTGAATTCTGGACTTGGTCCCTGAAAGAGTGCCAAGTATGTTAAATAAGCTTCACGCTGGGAACATCTAAGATCGAGTGATCATAACATCATTAGATTTAAAATGCTCATGAGACCGAGTTCTAAGGGAAGCAACAGCAAATTTTCAGACTTCAAAAAAATGCCAACTGTGAGAGAGGAGAAAGTGATTTAGAGAATGCTTATCAGAAACGTGTATATGCAGAATCCATCAAAAGAGAAAATGACATAGGAAGAACATATCAAACAACTGAGAGGAAAAGGATAAAGAATATTACTTAAGGCATTTTATTAAAGTCTATCTGTATTAGAAAAAAAAAAAAAAAGAAAAAGAAAAAGGTCCAGTGATGCTTTAGAGGCCAAATAACAAATACAGTTGTCGAAATCTACAAAAAACAAGTCAGGTAAGCAGCATCTTATTGAAGTTAAACAGATTAGCTAATATCCACCAGTTAAAAACTTAAAAGTATGGATTAAACTCTCCCTCTATTACTTCTTTTCTGATTTGGTTTTAGGAAAATCTGTTTTTGTGGATAAAGCCTGATCAGGGTTGACCCACGTGGTACTTCACATGATGTACATTAAGAATTAGTGGATTAACCTCATTTCCTACAACTCCAACAAGGACAAATCTCATGAGACTCAGTTTTAAGCCTCCTTTTAAAAATGCTAACATAACTTGTAGCATTAACTTATTAATTCTATTTCTTTTCATTGGAATTAAAATGAGTAGATTTGTATTCAGACAGCTTTTTCTTTTTGCTAAAAAAATAATCAGTTTTCCAATGGCAAACAAGGGGGTTTTTGATGAAGTTGAGGCATTAATTAATCAATTGTTTTTTCAATATACAAAAATGACCAGAGAGATTAAGTCTTTGCAGAGGAGAGGCAATGGATACTGTCAGCAAAACAAAATGAAAATCACAAATTAAAAAACAAAAGCATGGTAATGTAGGGATATTAGGTTCCTCAGTGATTAAAGGTGAACATATGAGGCTGGTGGTGACGGGGAGGGACTTGTTGGTATTGGAGTAAAAGCAAGTATATAAAAAGGTAATTCTTATTAATTTTACTTTCACCTAGAGAAGCCAATTTTTTTCCTGTTGAGACATGTAACAGAAATGTAGAGGTAGTATGGACGTTTAGAGCCTTACTACCCCAAATGTAGTCTGAGGCATTAAAAAATGAATTATACCTCAATAAAACTAGGTGAACGAAACACTTAGGGTGGGAGATGAGAGACAGAAAGAGAAGGTTAAACATTTTTTTAAATGCCTCAAAACTAGCAGCATCAACATCACATGAGAGCTTGATAGAAACAGAGAAATTCATGCTGCACACTAGACCTTCCAAATCATAAGATCAGTATCATCTCTTAGTAATTTTTAAGGACGTTTAAGTTGGGAAAACATTGATTTCAAGCACAGACTTGATTTCAGAAAGACCTGGGTTTGAATTCCTGTTCTACTACTTATTGTGTGACCTTGGTTGAGGTAAATAAGCTCTCTGATATTAAGTTTTGTCATGAAGAACAGGGATAATAGTAGCACCAAGCTCATGAATTTGTTAAATTAATTAGTGCGTGAAAATCACTTACCCAAATTCTGGCACATCAGGCAAACTCAAAACAAACTGGATAGTATCAGTATTCACCCAGAATAGATTATCAAAACAAAGTTAGAAAATATGTAGGAGATAAAACTTATTTTATCCAATTCTATATTCCATTTATTGATTTTTATACCTGGTGTTGACATGAATTTTTGAAGTGAATACTTTACTGGTGACTAATTCATGCTATGTGCAGGCTATGACTATAAAGCAAGAGTTATTTAAAACAAAGTAATATTTCAGCATTTTATCATCCAAGTCATGTCAGCTGTACAATATATCCTAATAATGAGGCAGATATTAGTCATCAAAATAACAAAAATACTAACAACAAAGAGCTAACGATGTCAGCAGCTTTACAGCATTGCTCAAATGATTATCAAGTCTTACTTTTTAAAAATATATTTTACATTTTTGTAGCCTGGCATGGTGGCTCAGAGCTGTAATCCCAGCACTTTCATAGGCTGAGGCGGGTGGATCAGTTGAGGTCAGGTGTTACAGACCAGCCTGACCAATATGGTGAAACCCCATCTCTACTAAAAGTACGAAAATTAGCCAGGCATGGTGGCGTGCGCCTGTAGTCCCAGCCTGGCCAACACAGCAAAACCTCATCTCTACTGAAATACAAAAATTAGCCAAGTGTCGTGTCACGAACCTGTAATCCCAGCTACTCAGGAGGCTGAGGCAGGAGGATTGCTTGAACCCAGGGAGTGGGGGTTGCAGTGAGTGGAGATCATGACAATGCACTCCAGCCTGGGCGACAGAGCAAGACTCCATCTCAGATCTCTATATTTAAATATTTTATATAAGAAATGGAAATCATAATGCAGATACAGAATTTTAAAGTTGGTTGTCTCCTTCTACCTTAAGTATTATTTTAGGATTAGTAAGGGAAATTACCTAAGTAAGCATAGATGAATTATTCATATATAAATCTGAGATTCACTCATATATAATAATCTAATTTTTTACTAGACTTGCGATCATAAGAAAATATTATAAGAAAAGAAGACTATAGATAAATAGCTTTCATGGACATACATGCAAAAATTCTGAATAAAAATATTAGTAAATCACATCCAGCAATAGGCAAAAGGATTCTACATCCAGAATATATAAAATTGATACTACAAAAAAAGAGTTTATTCTAGTAATGTAAGGTTTAGTATTCAAAAATAGCAAAAAGTGTACCTCACCATATAAAGGGGATCAATGTTTTAAATCATATGATTATATAAATAAATGGGAAAAACTTAAAAAACTATTCCCATATATGTTAACAAACACAAACTGAAAGTCCTTACTAGTGCAATAAAAGAAGAAAAAATAAATAAAGTACATTAAAAAAGAAAGGAAGAAATAAAATTGCTGCTATTCACAGATGACATGATGTTGTACACAGAAGGCCTTATGGGGGGCCTTCCAGAAAAAATATTACAAATAATAAAAAACTATAGCAAAATTGAAGGATACAATGTCAATATTTAACAAGCACTTAGGTTTACTGGTGATGAACAAGAAATACTTGAAATTAAAAATAAATCAATTTAACATCGTATCCAAGTCTGACACTTCTAGAAATAAATCTAATAAAAATGGGTTTTCACCTTGAAAATTCTGAAATATTGCTGAAACAATTTGTCTAAAAATTAAAATAAATGAAATAATAAAACGTGTCAAAAGATTGGAAGACTGGAGGTACTGCATATATCCATTTTGGATATATTTTATAGATTTGATATCATCGTAGCAGACCTTTGTGAAGAAATTCATGCAATCATTCTAAAATGTATATAAAAATGCAAAAATCAAGAAAACATAAAAAATGTTTCAATAAGAACAAAGTTAGAGGACTTATGCCACCTGATCCCAAGACTTTCTATAAAGCTATAGTAACCAAAACAGTGTAGTGTTGTGTGAAGGATGGACCAATATATTGATGTGTCAGAATAGAGAATATTGAAATTGATTCATACATATATTATCTTTTTATTTTCAAATGCCAAGTAAATGGGGAAAAAACCTATTTTACAAATGGCTTTGAATAAACTGGATATCCTTGTGGAAAGAAAAATAATCTTTATTTTTATTTTACTCCATATATGAATATAAATTTGAAATCCATCACATACCTAAATGGGTCATTAGAAATTGATAGCTTATAATGAAAAACATACTTGATTTTGTAGTAGACAGGAACTCCTTAGAGTCCAGAAGGCACTTACAATAAAAAAACGATAAATTGGATTGCATCAAAATTTAAAACTTCTGCAAAAAAAAAGCATGATTAAGGAGTTGTACAATCAAGCAACACACTGTGAAAAGTACATATATGGCATAATACGTATATATTTCAATGCATATGTTTATAGAAAATGCAAATACTATCTACAAACCTATAATGAAAACACAACACTCCAATAGAAAACTGGAGACAGGCAAGTGACCAATAAGCACATAAAATCTTCAACTTCTCAAGATTGTGTGTGAGCAAAAAAAAAAAAAAAAAAGCAAATTTAAATAACAATAATATGCCAATAAATGTTTACCAGATTTTTAAAAATAAAAATGATATTGAAAATAACAAATGTTGGGAAATATATCAAATATGTGGTGCAATTAGAACTCTCGTAAATTAATGATGGTAAAGTAAAATAGTAAAACTATTGTGATGAATTATTTAGGGGTTTCTTTTAAAACATATTCTATAACAACTCCATTCCTAGGTATTTACTTGAGAAATTCACATCTATATCCACAAAATGACTTCTATACCATTATCTATATGACTGATTCATAATAGCCAAAATCTGTTGACAGCAAAAGAATACTCAATAAAAAGTAACAACTTATTGACACATAAAATTACTCAAAATATTATATTAAGCAAAAGAAGCTGGACACAACACATTGTATGATTCGTATTTACGTGAAAAGAGGCTAAACTAGTCTGAGGCGATAGAAATCAGACAGTGGTTGGATAACAGATGAATTATAGTCAAAATTTCTAGAAAAATAAATGAAGGAAATTTTGTGGGTTATTGAACTCTTTATATTATTTTGTGTACATAAAATTTTTAAAACTAACCAAACTAGACTCTTAATATTGCTACATTTTATTGAAAGTAAAATATATCGTCATTTTAAAAAGAGGTGGAAACATAGGGTTAGAAGATAAATAGATAACAGTTTGTTCTAATTAACATATTTTTGTATTAAAAATTGGAAAGCATTAGAGAAAAAATTATGTATTTATTATTATTTTATTAACAATCATCTGAAAAAATCAAAAGTCAAATTATAAAATATGTCTCATATTACATGTATTTTAAAATTTAATTTATTTTTAAGTTCCAGGATACATGTGTGTAACGTGCAGGCTTGTCACACAGGGACATGTGTGCCATGGTGGTTTCCTGCACCTATCAGCCCATCACCTAGATATTAAGTGCCACATGCATTAACTATTTATCCTGATGCTCTTCCTCTCGCCACACCCCTGACAGGCCCCAGTGTGTGTTGTTCCCCTCCCTGTGTTCATGTGATCTCATCGTTCAGCTCCCACTTATAAGTGAGAACACGCAGTGTTTGGTTTTCTGTTCCTGTATTAGTTTGCTGGGGATAATGGCTTCTAGCTTCATCGATGTCCTTGCAAAAGACATGATCTCATTTCTTTTTATGGCTAAATAGTTTACATATCTCACATTTATGAATTAATATTGCAACAAAGTAGAATTGGATACTTAAAAAACATGATGTATGATTCTCATACTTCCAGAATATTTAACTCTCATTTTTCTGAGCAAATGAAGGGGAAATTTACACAGGCAAAATTAGTAAAATTTCACTCAGTAATAAGCAAAGGAATTACACGTATAATAAAAAGACAAATTGCTTTTGGAAGCAAACCTACCTGGATTCAAATCCAAAGTTTACCATTTACTCTCCATATTCCCCTGAGAAATTTATTTACTGCATATGAATCTGTCTTCTTACTTAAAATTTTTAAAATATTAATATTAATCATGCTAGGTTATTGTGCATTTAAAAATCATTTTTATATCACAATATTACATAGCAGCAACTGTAAATATGATATATTTAGAAACCAAATCTCAATTTAGCATTTACAGAGTAGCTATTAAGAGTAGCTATTAAGACACAAATGTGGCCAGATGTGATGGCTCACACTTGTAATCCCAGCACACAGGGAAGCCAAGGCAGGTGGATCGCCTGAGCTCAGGTGTTTGAGACTAGCCTGGACAACACGGGGAAATTCCGTCTCTGCAAAAACATACAAAAATTAGCTGGGCGTGGTGGCAGACACCTGTAGTCCCAGCTACTCAGGAGGCTGAGGTGGGAGGCTGGCTTGAACCTGGGATGCAGAGGTTGCAGTGAGCTGAGATCACGCTACTGCTCTCCAACATAGGTACAAAATGAGAGCCTGTGGGGGGGAAAAAAAAAAAACAGAACAAAAGATAAATGTATAAATGTTAGTGTTGTTTGGGATTTGGAAAGTTAAGGTAGAAATTCACAACTTGGTTATTGAAGACTTGCCATTAATATAATATCATAACTTGATTCATAATTCATAACTTGATTATGAATTCATAACTTGATATTGGAGACTTGCCATTACTGTAATATCTCCAGCATTATCTCCAGCTACTTCATTCCTTGCATTTGTAAGATTTCCAGCATAATTTTGATGTTTTCTTTGAAAGTATAGAAGAAAACTCTGTTTTCTTTAGTGTATGGCTTCAAGATCATTCTGATTACTGTAGTTTCTGATCAAGGTTACAATTGCCACCCAATCTTGGCCAGTCCTTGCTAGTGATGTAATGTTAGGTAAATTGTTTGAAAGCTGTAGCACACAGCTTATACCTTCATTTATATACTCTTGTCTAAAGAGTATTCAATTATTGTGTACTCTTGTCTAAAGAGTATATAAATAAAGGTATAAGCTGTGTGTTACAGTTTTCATCAAAGCTCATCAAAGAAGATGGTCCCCTTTCACTAGGTTTGAAACTTCGGGAAAGTTAAAATACAGAAAGTTAAGTGGGGACACGGAAATTGAAACCACACTGGTGAGCAACATGGTAAAGAATATTACAACAAGATAGGGGTCTCCATTTTCTTCATTTGGAAAGTGGAGGTTAATAATTTTACCTAAGAGAATTACTATGCGTTTTAAACTAAATAAATGTGAAAATACCTGTCAAGTGCTTATAGAGTGGGAGTCCAATAAGCATTAATTTTCTCCCATTCTCAGGAAAGCAGATTGTTTCATACAGATATGCTTTATAATATATATTATATTTTGCTTTTTGAGCTCAAAATGAGCAAAATCTCTACAGTGCAAATTTTATGATATGAGCATGATGCTGTACTCTAACACACCTGTTTATGCTTTAATTCCTAAATAACTATTACTTCATATCATAAATGAACATTCATGGTCAAAAACCTTCTGGCAAAATTGGTAAAATAAATTAACTAGTTAACTAATTTTTAACTAAGTTTAAAAGACAATTTCTTTTTTTTTTTTTTTTCTATCTACGGATCATGGTGTGAATCTTTTACAGAACCACTGAATGTTTTTCCCCTATTCTAGCTCTGCTGAGTTTTGGGCTATCTTCAATAATTAGTGAGTTTAACAGCAAGTAGAAAATTTAGAGATTTATTTCACACAAAGATGATGAACATATGGAATAAGTCGCTAACTTAGACCATTGGAGCAGATAATATAATTTAGTTTAGCAGCACAAAATTTATTTCTAAAAGAGGGTGAAGATAGCAGGAAAGAATTAGAGAATTGATGCCAGTGGCTTAGAGAATGTCAGATAAACTCAGATAAAGAAGGTTTCTTATGCTCACATGGCCTCTCCCCGCACCTCTGTCTTAGTATTCTTTATGTCCTTAGGATATTTTAATTTTCTGGAAACGAATATAATTGTGACTAGCTTTGCAAAAATTGCTGCTGTATACCATAATGCATGCTATAAACCATGCAGGGATCTTAAAGTGCATAATCGGGCTGCAGATGGCACTGTTAATTTCTATTACAGACTGTAAAATCACGAGGGAGATCGTGTTTGCCTCACTGCCTCACTGTTCTACGAGAATGATTTTTGATAGTTTCCCTTACTGCACAGCTTTTCTCCAAAGTGTTTGTCTTTTAGAAAGGCCAGAAGGAAGTTACTGGCTTTTAAAAAATCTGCGCAAACCTACCAAGGTGCTCTGGGTTCTGCTCCCTGCCATCCCCAGTTGGCTAGCCTTATTTAGGGAAGGTACAGGAGTCTGATCACTTGGAATGACATGAGCCTTCTGGTGGTTGGGAATTTATGAAAATACCAACTATCTGTTTCATAACAAATGTAGAGTATCATTTGAAACTATATTCACGAAAATTCTTTTATAAAATGAAGTTAAGTCAATTATTTTAAAATATGTATAATATATATACACACATTTACATACATATAAAAGCAAATAGATTTTGCTTGTTTTGTCACAATTCTATATTCTTCAATGGAATTTTGTCTCAATAATGTCCACCATCTGGTGTCATCCAAAGGGCCATAATATTTTTAAGTCTGTAGGTTTGAAACCTCCAAACCTGCATCAAATTCAAGAAACCCTTCTAGACAACTTTTCAGATGAATCATTGGCAAGGTAGACTTTGAAATCACAAGACCTGTGTTTGGTTCTTAGAAGCAACACTTAATAAGTGTGTGATACTATAGTTCCCCTAACATTTCTGTTTTTGTGTTCTCTTATCTAAAAATATATAATTTACTGAGGTCTAATGCGATTAAATACAATAATGTATGTAAAGTATTTAGCATAATTCAAAGCATGTGGTAAGCCCATAATGACACTTACTAAGAATCTGCTTTTGTGTGTGTTTTATTCACTTCAAATATCTGAAGCTAATTTGATATATATTATATATACATATATATATATATCTCTCTCTCCAAGTATTTCATTTCATTTCCCATGAAAATACACTCACTTTATTCAAACTCTAAGTTCTTTTTCCATAGACCAAGTTAAGAATCTTACTTAGGAATGCAGCACTTTTAAGACTTTGCTCCAAATTATGCAGACACAAGCCATTTTAAATTGAAAAGCATTCACTAAAGAGGGTAGATGGGATTAAAGAATAGAAATGTATAAGATGTGGGTAAGACTTTTTTTGGCTTTACTACTGTTGATTCAAAGAATAAATAGATTGCACAAAGGTGCTAAAATGATTTCAGGCCAAGCTTTGAGGCAAGTACTCCATGTGAATATTATTGCCTTTTACCAATGTAACTATCACTTCCATGCAGGTTTAGGCAACTTATAAAAGTTGGTCTGCCTGAAATCAGTTAGTGTTCTAGGATTGAATCTCTTCATCTTATAAGCTCAACAGAGCTGAAATATTTTAAATAGGATATATCATTCATGACTATGACAATACAATATCAGTAATTTAATGCCTCAAACATGGTGATTTAATCTTTTATGATATGCCTTTGGATCATCTAGTTATGAATGCAGATTTCAAAATAATTACATTTTTTCATAAAATAATATTGCATAGACTCATAATATGCCTCTTTTCTGTTTTCTATGCCTAAGTTTTGTAACCTCAAATAGTCATCATATAAGGAAGCCACTGTTCTTAGTCCTGTCTGAAAATGTAGATTCATAATTACAATTTCCATTGAACAACTCACCTAGATGTAGACATAGGTGAGTTACAACAGACACTGTAAGCACGATATGTTTAAATCTTAACTTACTAACTCTCCACTGACAACCTAGTCCACCTCCTCACTTTCCTGCTGGTTAGTGGTATCCTTTTCTTTTTTTTAAATGACACTCACTCAAGAGATTCATTCAACGAATTTCATGAAGCTCATAGTACATGCCAGAACTGTACTGGATGCTGGAGATAATAAAACGATCATGATCAATGTGGTTTCTACTGTCAAATACATTGCATTCTAAATGGAGAAAGACAAAAGATTTTTTTTAAGTACAACTTGGGGTGATAAATAATCCATCCAAAGCAAAATATTACTCAGCTTTGTTGAGATATAATTTATATAGCATAGAGTTCGCCTGTCTAAATGGTCTCTAAATGAAAATCAGCAGTGTTTATTATATTCACAAATTTGTGTCCACATGACCAAAATCTAATTTTAGAACCTTTTTTTACTTCCCATTGACCTTTACTTACCCATAGCAACCACTGATCTTTCTATCTCTGTAGATGCTCCTATGCTGCACAGTAGAATCATACAATATGCTATCTATTAGGAGTACATTTTATCACTTGGCATAATGTTTTCAAAGTTTGTCCATCTTACAACATTTATTAACAATTTCTACCTTTTATTGTCAAATAATTTTCTCTTTTATGGATCTATAAAATATTTGATTCAGTATATTTTAAGTTCTTGAACCAACCTAAGCACTTGAGAGGTTACAGATATACATATTATCTATACCTACAGCTATATTTATCTATCTACCTATTTTTCTTTTAATTGCTTAGTAAAGCTCCTTTCTTGAATTTTAAAATATTCCAATCTTTCCTAAAATTTAAAAGATTGATAACACTCATTACTGTTGGGAATATAGCTTGATACACACATTTTAGAGGCAATTTGACAGTATAAACTGCAATATTTAGCATTATTAATCTTTTAATATACCTCAAATAAATGATTTGAAATGTATAAGAAGATATGCAGAAAAAATATTTTTGGTTGGGCTCTTTGAACAGTTTAATATTGAAAACCAATTCACAACAAAATCAGATTGCCTACAAAATTGCAAATGTATAATCGTATCAATGAATATGACTCAATAATGAAAATGACAATGTACATTTCTACTTGTTGTCATGGAAAAATTCAAGTATTACATTATCAAGACCAAAGTATGTAAATTATCTTCATCATAAAGTCATGTTAAAGGCAGATAGATAGATGTATGGATAGATAGATAGATAGATAGACAGATAGATAGATAGGTAATCTCTGTGTTTACTAGCAAACTAGTTAGCTAACTAAGTTCTTATCTATTAATGAAAGTTAGTGAATTAATGTAGGATTGGAATGGTTATTGGTAGAGGAGAGTAGTAAGCATGGTTTCTATAGCATTCACTGATAAACAGGTTGTAATAGATACACAGAGTGAAAGGTAGAACCTTAGATCTATAGAGGTGATGTTAGGGAATTTTAACCTAGACATTCTGAGGACTCCCTTCCCCGACCCCGCCAACACAGAAGGTCTTTAGAGGGCATACTTTTAGGAGAGAAAAAATAAATAAATAACTTGCTGCAGTTTTTGAACTTTTCATTGACTAGGATGATAAACACTAGGAAGCAGATGACAGGAATAACTGGATCCTTGTGCACTGTTTGAATAAAGTGGTTACTCAGATGAGGGGGTGGGGCAAGAATTCTTATAGATAGCTCGCATAATCACTGTGAGCCTGTACCTAATCCATTCTACCAGCAGGAAAAATATAAACAGATACCAACTCACCTGGTGTTTGCAGATGTTGAGCCCTGAGGAAGCAGGGAGAGCAACCCGGTCTCTCTTCAGCCACCCAGGATGGAAGATGCATGTGAGCTGTTCTGAGACTGTGAAGTTTGAGAAGCAAACCTCCCTCCCCTCAAAGACTAGAGAAGACTTGCAGATATATCCAGCCACTTACTCAAAGATAAAAATTGGTTTTGCCAGAAAAGGCAAAGATTGCCTCTATCAGGAAGATAATTTTCAGATCTAAAAGTTACACCTACCACACATTTGAGCCTGGCAGTCTTCAGTTCAGGTAGAGGAGAGACAGGAAGCTGAACAGAGCAATTAGAGAAATGGGTTTCCTGAAACAAAGTGTCTCTGCCTTGGAGAGCAAACTTTTACTTCTGAGCAAAAACTCAGAACCTGCAAGACAAAGGGAGAAGAGTAGTATCAGTTTTTAGGATTTTAAATATAAAAGATTTATTAGAGGAATTATATTTTAAGTATTTACTGTACGTTAGGCAAAATTTGAATTCCATTATATATGTAAATGCATGCGGTCTTTATAATATTAGCTTACATATTCATATCACATAACTCCAGAGAAGGACTCATATTTGCAATCTAAAGAAGGTAAGAGTACATTGACATATGCTTAAGAATACACAAAAATGAGAACATGGTCTTAAAAATCAAAAACGAATACTCTCCCTCAAGTGACCATTATGCAAAGACATTGTGAATTAGAACTCTAGAGAACTGATATATTTCCCACATAAATGACAACTTATTATGGTTGAATTTGATCCACAAATGAAACATATGGAGCTTATATTTAAAATTACAACTTTCCATTTCACAATTGTATGTATAGCAATTATGTTATAAAAGTCATATTGTTCCTTTGTACGCAAAACACTTGAGCAATAATTTATATTTTTTTCAGAGTGTTTTTCATAGATGGTTCTTAAACAAGATGGTCTTTCTCAGGAAAATAAAAACCAACTACCCTCCTAATTAGGATAATAACAAGAATAAGTACAAAAATCATGCTGGCCAGAGCTTTTAAGAGCACGCTGAAGTCCGTGGGTTGCTAAAATGTTTGCTTCTGACAGGAAAGAAAGCATATTTAATCACTACACTCAATAATTTACTAGGACCATACGATCTTCACCATTATACATGTGGAGAAAGCACAGGGCACTGTTGCTTTGAAAGCAAAGGACACTGACAAGATGGAGAACTAGCCTATGCAGCTGACTCTGTTTCCTATAGCAGCTTGCTATAAATGCAAGCACAAAAGGATCAAAAAAAATAAAAAGCCACTGAAAAAAGCAAAGGCATTTAGGGGATGATATTGGTGGCAGTCTGGGTTGGAAGACAGGTAGGGGAATGTATCAGCCATCTTGGGCTGCCATAACAAAATACCACATACTGTGTGATTTAAGCAACAGCAATTTATTTCTCACAGTTTTTGAGGCTGGGAAGTCCAAGATCAAGGTGCTGGCTGCTTCAGTTCCTGGTGACTGCTTTCTCCCTGGCTTGCGCGTGGCCTTCGTCTTGCTGTGTGCTCACATGACTTCTTATTTTGGTAGGTTTGGACAGAGAAAGGGATAAAAATACATATATAATGTCTCTTTTTTTAATATTAACTTTTATTCCCTATTACACATACTATTATTATTATTATTATTATTATTATTATTATTATACTTTAAGTTCTGGGGTACTTGTGCAGAATGTGCAGGTTTGTTGCATATGTATACACGTGCTATGGTGGTTTGCTGCACCCATCAACCCGTCATCTACATTGGGTATTTGTCCTAATGCTATCCCTCCCCTAGCTCCCCACCCCACTACAGGCCCTGGCGTATGACGTTCCCCTCCCTGTGTCCATGTGTTCTCCTTGTTCAACTCCCACTTATGAGTGAGAACATGTGGTGTTTGGTTTTCTGTTCTTGTGATAGTTTGCTGAGAATGATGGTTTCCAGCTTCATCCATCTCCCTGCAAAGGACATGAACTCATCCTTTTTATGGCTGTGTAGTATTTCATGGTGTATACGTGCCACATTTTCTTTATCCAGTCTATCATTGGTGGACATTTGGGTTGGTTCCAAGTCTTTGCTATTTTGAACACTGTCTCTTTTTATAAGGACACTAATCTTATGTGATCAAGACCCTACCCTTTTGACTTCATTTACTCTTAGTTACTTCTGTAAAGACCTATCTCCAACTCTAGTCATACTGGAAGTTAGCATTTCAACACACAAATTTTGATGGGACACAAACATTCAGTCTATATCAGGGAAAAACTTTTATACTCTGTTCTTTCTTTCTTGTGAATTGTTTGGAATGATTGAAGGCTGCCCCTTTGCAGCAGAAACAGAAAGCAGTTCAGACTAAAGTGTGTCCCTGGTACAATATTGCAACATATAAAAGTCTCGCTGATGAGAGAAGCTGATTAAAATAGATGAAGACAACCTCCCTCAGATGTTTGTTTACCCTTCTATCTTCTTGCCCTTCACCCTCCATGACTTGTTGATTACATCTTGAAAAGATTGGCTCTACCCAATACTACTGTTTCATAAACTTTTGAGCTTCTCACAGGTGAAGGATTTAAGGCAAATACCTGACAGTGGTCAATATGCAAGGGTAATAAACAGTGCTTCAGTTTTGCACAAGGCTCTTCATCTGGGGATCCTCCTTACATCTCTTCTTAATGTCACATGTAGGAGTGCAAACTGGAGCTTAACTTTCAACCCTTACTTAATGTATGTTGTGCAATGGAAGTTGAATTCTCCCAGGCAAACATTAGTTTGTATACCAGAGGACAGAAATCCCTGTTTGACAAAGAGACAAGCAAACAAAATCTGAACAATATATGCCATATGCAGCAGAATTATTGATAGAGGCAGACCGCAATTTTAAAACAGGCTTAATAATGATCCTCAAAACAGAAATAAGATATTTTAAAGTAGAAATATTCTAAATACAGTGAGAATTGGAATAAAAAATAAGTAGCACAATGAATGCAGTCAAAGAATGAATTACTGAGCTGGAAGATTGTATTGAAAGGCTTTTTCAGAAGTCAACATGAATGTTTAAAGGATACGTAATATGGAGAGAAGAAAAAATATATAACATCATTCTTTAAAAAATTGAGTCTTGCAGAGAAACAGTGAACAAAGACAACGAGGCTTCTTTTTATTTCTTATGTTTTTTGTTTTATTTTGTTTTCCTTTCTTTTTAAGACAGAGTTACCCAGGCTGGAGTACAGTGGCACAATCCCAGCTCACTAAAGACACGATTTCCCGATCTCCAGCACTCCTCCCACCTCAACCCCCTGAGTATGTGAGACTACAGGTGTGTGCCATCATGCCCAGCTAATTTTTAAACTTTTTGTAGAGACAGGGTTTCACCATGTTGCCTAGGCTGGTCTCAAACTCCTGGGCTCAAGTGATTTCCCTGCTGCGGTCTCCTAAATGGCTGGGATTAGAGGCATGAGCCATCACACTTGGCCTTATTCTTTATACTTCTATCCATGCTGCATTTAAAGCAAGAAAAAAGAAATAATGTGTTGAAATGAAAGCATACCTATAGTGAGAAATGAATTGTCTATAGAACAAAAGTACTTCTGATATGTTGATATATATTAAACCCATTAAGGGAGAGAATTAGAGCCAGGTCATTATATCCATGAATAGATTTGTTGGGAAGCCATTTTCTCATTTTCTTTTTAAGCTATGGACTACTAAAATCATCCACATTCACCTAAGAGACACACTCACAAAATACTTGGATCAAAAAAAACCACTCTATGGCATCTCATTTATAATGAATAAAAATGGTAGATAAACTGTTCTCCAGTAGTTACATGACTAAATATTTCTATAAGGAATATTAATTGAAATTAGACTATCACCAGGTGTGGTTGCTCACACATGTAGTCCCAGCTACTTGGGAGCCTGAGGCAGGAGAATAGTTTGAGGCCAAGAGTTTGAGACCAGCCTGGGCAGCATAGTGAGACTCCATCTCTAAAAATAAAAATAAATAAATAAATAAGTAAATAAATACATACATACATACATAGTATAACCCATGTGGCGTAAATAGACACCAGAGGTCACTGAATCACACTTTGCAATTAGATTCTAGCTGAAATGGAAGAGACTCCTAATGTTACCTTATCAACTCATAATTACAGTAACTCAAAATGTTTTCTCTCAACATTAATATAAGAAATGGAAGTAGACTATCATTAAGTGGATGTGTAAGTGGAACATTTTATCTGACTGAAATTATCTGGAAAATGGGCCACATATTAAATTAACATGACAATGGCCAACACACAGCCTAACCATTAAATATAATAGGTAACCTTATTAAAATGTGAATCATGTGATTAGGGGTAACATCTTGCTACATGATTTCTGGTATGTTTAGAACCTACATTCCATGAGGACAGAATGAGATAAATCTAGTTTATAAGACATAACCAATGCTGGGTTCTAAAATGAAAACTAGAGAGTTGGAAGTTTATTTGTTCATTCACCAACATTTTGAACTGTGTCTTAGCTCATAAAAAGATCAGTATAAATGATATGTTGAGAAATTCACAACCATTAACCAAATAATTCACAGTTTTGCCACTTCCTGTGCATGAGTTGTCTCTGCTATCCATAGGGAAAGATTGTGTAAAGGAAAGATTTTAATAGAGCACTGTGGTGTCTGGTTTATATCATGACGACTAGTGATATTAGAGTAATAGAAAGCAAAATGCATAAGGGGAAATAAAATAAGGAATGCAGATCCAGGTTTGAAAATCAAAAACAGAATCAATTAAGGAAGAAATTTTCTTAATGCAGACACTTAATGTGATATGAAAGTAGATCAACCTCATTAACAAAATTTAATGATTTTTTTTAAGTCTGCAACTAAAATAATTAGAGGCTAAAAAACAAATTGGCTAAGAATCCCTTGGAAAGCCAATATGGTCTCATTGATATCAAGTGCCATAAGAAATAAATCTGATGGAATTTTCATGTGTTCAAATGTTCATTCATTGTTCAATAAATCAAAGAATTCTAAATGTTCCCTATAAGGGGCACATAAATGTTAGCAATTTCTCAGATCAAGACTGTGGCTCAACTAGTCTTTGAGCCTTTGTATTTGAATGTACCAAATACAACCTATCATCTGCAGTAAAAAACATATTTATATTGGGACATTATCTGAGAAGTATTGAATTCCACTCAAAGTAAAACTTCTGATAATAATAAAAAATCAACAACCAGTGTATAGTAAATTTTGTTTAACTATTTTAGTTATATATATAAAATTAAATACATATAGGAAAAATTTTAAAAAACTAAAATAATGCAATTTCAAATATTTGTTTTTTGTCAGTATAAATGATATGTTGAGAAATTCACTAATGAACACATATATATGTATTTTTTTTTTCTGAGATGGAGTCTTGCTCTGTTGCCTAGGCTGTGGCATGATCTCGGCTCATTGCAACCTCCACCTCCTGGGTTCAAGCGATTCTCCTGTCTCAGCCTCCCGAGTAGCTGGGATTACAAGTGCCCACCACCATGCCTGCCTAATTTTTTCTATTTTTAATATAGAAGGGATTTAGCCATGTTGGCCAGTCTAGTCTCGAACTCCTGACCTCAGTTGATCCGCCCACCTCGGCCTCCGAAATTGCTGGGATTACAGGCGTGAGGCACCACACCTGGCCGATATATATTTTTTAAATGAAGGCTTCTAAATGTCTTTGTATCTGTCTTGTTTACTGGGCTTCAAATATTAAATTGAAAAATGCTTAAAAGAATTTTGGAATATAATCAGTGAAACATTTAAGACCATCATCAAGTGTTATTCTATTTTGATTAATCTAGTTAAGGATCAATTATCTATTGCAGACAAAACACACACACACACACACACACACACACACACACACACACGCAAAAAGCAAACATTATAAAACTACAAGAACAGCACCTATGTACAGTTTCATGTGATCAGTATTGCTAATGGTATGAGTAAAGTCTTTCTCTATAGATCTTGAGCCCTTTAAAAAAAAAAAAACCTAGCTTGGAAAACCTAGCTTGGAATACTTATGCAACAGGAGACCAATAATGTGAAATGCAAATATCCTTAATAAAGTGAAACATAAAGAACAGTCATTTAGGATGAAATCCAAAATAGTGAACATCAAACACCACCTTAATCTATAGTCTGACTTTACTTTTGGGACAGAATAATATTACAGTACGTATTAAAAAGCATTACATTAATGAGCAGATTGATGATAGTCTAATTCTAAATTGCCACAGAGAAATATCAGCTGAAATATATATTAGTTGGTCTGGTATTTGGGTAACAGAAAGATGAGAACATGCTGAGTATTAAAACAAGGTGGACAAATTCAACAAGCAAAAAATGTAATAGACAAAATGCAAAGCAATTTAGCCGAATACAGTTAATTTAACAGATAATGCTTAAGGCCACATTTCCCAAAATCAGGTCTATTATACAAATGTATCAGAAATACCTTTAAATCTCTTAAAATGAATATTCCTGGGCTAAATATATGACACATTGAATCATAATGTGTATTTTAAGAAAATATTTAGTGTAAAAGGATCTAATGATTTCCAGAATAAAATAATGAATGAGACTACATGCCAAAATAGTGAATTTTATGGTTATAGAGATTCTACTATTTAAAAAAATAAATTAAGCAAGAGCTGAATTAATTTCAAGTCTGATTTTTTTCAAGGCTATTGCATAGATGATACTATATACTTTATATTCTAGCATACTAAAAGGCATAAAATGCTTTGTTTTTTTCTGATTTGGGTTTTGTTAAATTGGATCAGTGGTTTGGATGTTGTTAAGATAAATTCTGAATTATCAAATGGTGGTTTTAATAGGTATTCATGGTTGTTGCATACATGCATTATTTCTCCACCAGAAAAAAATCATAAAAGAATATTACAAAGAAAGAAAGAGAGAAAAAAATTAGGCTTCATTCACACCTAAGGTATATAAATGCCAGATTATGACTACAGCAGTGAAGTGAGATCTTTTCTGCTCCTAATTCTCACATTTCTTAAGTAGGCACTCCTCTCAAGACACAAGCAATCCACAGACCAAATACTGAATAGGGAAGGAGGCTTGACCCAAGTGAAAAAACACAAGAAAAGCAAACGTTTTTAAACTACTCATTATTTCAATTATGATAAAATAGTGAAAATAAAAAGACAATCACACATCCAACACCCATTTTCTTCTACAGTCTGCATCAGTCCCTGAATGAGGAGAAGCTTTAAACAAAGTAAGAGACTGAAGCTTTGATGTAAGATTGAGTTGACTTTTAGAAACCTAAACAATGAGAGTGGTCCTTGATAACAAAATAATTAGAAAAGTTATGGGGTGTGTGAGAGTCAGGGAAGGAAAACACAGAGATTGCAAGAATGATGCTGTTGTTTTTTCTTGTACTCTACAAAGTTTGATTGTTAAATAAACAAATTACATTCATATAAAATTATCAAAAGATGTCCACTATACTGATTGGACTCATGATCGAAGGAAAGATTAAAAGTGTTCTTTAAAATGTGCTTGTAGTGAATTTCGTCAGCTGTCTCAGACCAGTAATTTTCTAATTTCAGAAATAAAAAGTTTGTAAAACACAGTTTAAATGTCACAGATTATTAAATTGGAACATTAACTTGTTTGGGCATCCATGTAGAATTGTCAATGATTGCTGCAATATTTTTCTTAATTGAAGTATACTCTGAATAACTATGTTCCAAGGTTACTGTTGGTAATAATAACTAAGCATGGGTCCAATCTCTTAAATAAATTCTGTTGTAAGTAATTTAATTTTTAAAACAACTTTCTACACAGGTTGAAGCAATCCTGGAAGGAATGCCACGCATGTAAGCTAATGGCCTGGCGGGGTTTACAAGTGTGAATGTGGGTTAATGCAAATGTAGAACAGGGAGAGCTGGAGGAAGGGAAAAGGTCAATACCAATGAGGTAAATTTGGCAAAGTCCAAAAGTGGAGAAAAAGATCAGAACTGTGAAGCCAAGCAGAATGAGGTCATAATCACTTAAAGTTGGAAGAAAATAGTGATTGATGAAGAGTACATACACACTTTAAACCCATATAAAGTAAGACCAAACTGTATATGCTATTTTTGCAACTGGATTTTTTCAGGCAACAATGTATATTTTGAGGATTGTAATTGACAATATAAAATTATTTACAATATTTTTTATTTTATTACATGTAGACTGTCATAACTAAGCACTGTTGATTTATGAACATTTAGTGTTTATAAGAATTATTATCTAATTATAAATATCATAGGGAAAACATCATAATATATACTCTTTGCACTATTTAACTATTTATCTTATGTATTTCTTTTATCCAATTAAGCATATTTATGAAATGTACATGTCCAAATGAATATAACCATGCTTTTTCTAGCTTTTGGGAATTTAAAATTCTAATTTCTGGATATTTTAGATGATGATATGTCACAATTTGTGTAAATTCAGGAAAATTCCTAGTCCATGATATTAAGTAGAAAGAATAAGACATTAATAGTCTAGAAAGGTAAACTTGGTAATATAAGAAATGTAAGCACAAATGAGGAAACAGATATTTAGAATTATCACATTATCTATTAGTTACGATGACCAAAATCTTTTTCTCTGCTTCTTTAGAAATTTACATACTTTCCAAATGTTTTAATGAGAGTTCATGTAACATTTATATTCAAAACAAAGTAAACAAACATATAAACAAAACAAAACCTGTCTTGATGGCCTTGCTCAAGTTGACAGAGGTGCAGAATCCCTCTTTCCTTTAGCTGATTTCTAAACGAAATAGCTATGAAGCTAAAACACAGGTCAATTTAAAAAGGCAATATTCCTAGAAGTTTAGAAGAAAACGCTTAAATGCTGATTCACTCGGTGTCTACTCTTTAGATGTAATTTTAGACCACGGTGATCCACCTGTGTACCAAAACAAGGGCCACTGTTGTCATTAAACATCTCAATTATCTCCTGTATTAACTATGAGTACTTCTGAACATGGGATTATGAATACTTTTCTATTTCAATATTGCATGTGTATTTTTTATATGAAGATATATTTAAATTAAGGAAATTATAAAGTTATTTTTATTTTGAAATAAAGCATCCACGAATAAAATTTCTGCCTGCATAATAGCATGCCATAAAGTCCTAACTTAATTTATACAACTATTCTCTTATGTTTTAATATTTAAGCTGCTTCTGGATTTTTGCTACTGTAATCAAACTGGACTCTCTTATGCCTTTGTGCAAATTTTGGGTCATGTTGCTGGGACAGATTCCAGTTGAAAATTCTCAATGTATGTTGTGAAATTGCTTTTCAAAAACGTTTGTCCTACATTAACTCTAATATATGAGAGAGGAAGATTATATAACTTGGCAGATTCTGTCTCTTTTTTTGGTCTTTGGTCATTTTCTTAGTGAAAAAAAAAAGTCATACTAAGATGGTTTTCGGTTGTATTTCTTTTAACACTTGCAAAGCTGAATATTTACCTATATTTTATTTGGGTGATATGTACATTTAAATTTATAAGAAAATTTGTAATTTGTTTATTTATTTATAATATCAATATCAGAAAAATTTTCAAAGGCAGCCACAAATTTTAAAAGCTCCTTTGAATACAAAATGTGGTTGATGGTATCTGATAGGAATTTATATCTTACCTACTTTTTTAACTTTCTAGTTTCACTATCCTGGAGAAGTGACAGTCATTCTCAGAGGGATAATACTGAGAGGGTGACCTTATTGATTCAGCAATAGGGAGATACGCAGGGGAAGACAGTAGAGTAGGTTGAATTGTGTCTCTCAAAAAGATATATGCAAGTTCTATCCCTCAGCACTCGTAAATGTGACCTTATTTGGAAATAGGTCTCTGTAGGCGTAATTCATTTAAGGTGAAGTTATACCGTATTAAGGGGAGCACTGTATCCAATGACTGCTATCTTTAAAAGAACAAGCAGAGAAAGATTCAGACACAGAGATACAGGGAAGACGCCGTATGACAATAAAGGCAGAGATTGTGTTGGTGCAGTTATAAGCCAAGGAATGCCAAGATTGCCGGTAACCCCCCAAAACTAGGAGAGAAGTACAAAATAGTTGCTCTATCAAAGAACCTAGAAGGAACTAACCCTAATGACAACTCGATTTAAGATTCCTAACATCCAGAACTTTGAACAAATAAATGTTTGTCCTTTGAAGCCACCCGGTTTGCGGTACAAGGCTATGACAGTGCTAGCAAACTAAAACAATCATATATTAAGTGATCAATACAGATGATTTTTAATAGATGTGGAACAGGAAAAAAGAAGTGAACTAATATTTATTATTTTTATTAATAAAATGTTTATAGTTTATTAATATTTAAAACTTTACTAGTATTTATTAATATTGTCATATCCTTTACATAAAAAACTTTAAATGTATCTCATTAACATTTATACAAATTTAGTAAAGTAAATATAATTCCCATTATAAAAATATCAAAATAAAGTATTATAAAAGTTGAATACCCTGCTGTTTTATGAGACTATGTATAGGGATTCTTACATAATTCTGAGTCTTCAATAAAACAACAATAATATAATTTTTAAAAATATATATTTATTGAGCATCAATACTCTTTCAAGGACTGTTCTAGACACTGTAGATACAGCAATTTTCAAAATAGACAAAAATGTGTGCCCTGGAGAAGCTTCAGTATAATGGAGGCAGAAAGATATTAAAATAAGTAAGGAAAGGTATAGTATCTTCATGGTGATAAGAATTATGGAGAAAATTAAAGAGGAACAAAGATTTCTAGAAATGAGATTTAATTTTCAAGGAAAGCTTTATTGAACAGGTGTCATTTGAGTAAAGACCTGAAAAACAAGAGAGGTAGTTGTACAAATATATGAAGGAAGATACTTCAGGCAAATGCCTGAGTGAGAGGTAGCATGGCAAGTGTGTGAAATGGCTTGGGCAACATTGTAGCTGGGGGAGAGTAAGTCAGAAAAATGTTAAAAGTCTAGTTTGTGTAGGACTTACAGATAATGTAAAGATGTTGCCTTTATTGGGAATGAATGGGATGTTATTAGAGAATATTAAGCAGAGGAGTAGTCTGATGTTACTCATTTAGTGATATATATCTTTTTCAGATCATATAAACGTAATAAGGTACATACCTTTTAGTTCATAAATTAAACAGATAACTTTATTTCAAGTTTTCATCTGACCAGTTTTAAAGTACTGTTCCTGACCCTGATTTTAGGTTCCATGAAACTAGATATTATTTTGAGCAAAGGAAGTAGAAAAATTGAACCTAAATCCTCTATTATTTTATGTCTGCATTAACAAGGGGAAAGTTTCGATCGATCGATCGATCGATAGATAGATAGAGATAGATAGATATCAAGAAACATACATACTTCTTATTAGGTACGCCTTTAGATTGAAAAGCAATAAAATCTTTTGGCACATCTCAGAGTGGTCGGTATTATTAGTGTTTGATTTTTTTTTAATTGCTCAGCATTTGTTTCACATTTTCTTTTTTGTCCCTACCAATATATACTAGATGTAGTGGAAATGATTAATTGTTTTACTTAGATAATGAGATACTGTATCCAAACTCTTCGAAGAGGAATATATATCCCATAAAGACCCAAGATTTGGGATTGGATCCAATAACAAATTGGTATCTGGAATTTTCTTTGTTCAGAAAAGTGGTGATTCTATTTTCAGCTACAATGAGTATTCTCATATAGATGTGGGACTTTTAAAGGTGTTTGCATATTTTTCAAGAAGGCTTTTTAAAATGTTGAGCAGTCTTCAGAGTGGATGCAATGGACTTCGTTTTTTCTATATATAATACACATTTACTATTCTAGTTATTTCTCTCTCTCTCTCTCTCTGTGTGTGTGTGTGTGTGTGTGTGTGTGTGTGATCATCTTTCTCTATTCTCATTTCTGTATTTCTGAAGAGTTGGTATGATCCCTGAATTGGATAGTGGACATGGGATTCAGAGCTGACTAATTCCATAGATTTTCTTCTATGACTATGTTGAGGAGACACACATCAATCATGCACATTCAGAATCAGTAAAGGATAAAGAGCCTTTCCCCTGTGTTTGTTAGGAGATGTTCCAGGCACTTTTTTAACAGGAGGAATGTGAAGTTAGAATTGTTGGGAGACAATATGCCTGAAAGGCAAAGTGCAACAGCAGAACTAACAGATAAGTGAACTCCTGGATAAGCCTGTCTTAAATTGGGTCTATCCATAGGTGTCTTAATTATATAGCAAATACATTCATTTTCTATCAATTTGAATCAGATTTTAGTCACTTGCAGTGAAGATAACAATATCTTAAGTGATCCACTAAACAATTCAGAAGTACTCCGTTACAAATCCAAATTAATATGGTTAGCCTCAGTTTCCTCTATTTAATCATTCCACCCTCTTCTCCCTTTAAAGTTACACACACGAAGATGTTAAAGAATTTAAGAAATTTACAGTAAATCATATCTATAAACCTTATGTGTGAAAACTATAACATTCAACTTTTCACCTAGGTTTATTCATTTTCTTTGAAATAATATTCATGATTTGGTCCTAAATTAACCAAATTATTTTCTCTAACATTCCTGTAAAAATAGTGGAATTGAATAAAAAGTACATGATAATGTCTTTCTGTCAGATGCTTTTATTCCTGAAATTATTTAACATCTGTATGATCTTTTCACACTGTACCACCCAAGAAAAGAAGCAAGACTGTGAGAGTTAAAGGTCTGCTTTAAGTCCATCTCCACCTTGAGCCAATTCTGCTATTTAAATTCCTTCTGCTTTCTCCATTCTTTCATAGTATGATATTTTTTCCTGTCATGTTGCTATTTGTTGTTCATAAATTCCAATGCATAACCAGTGCATGCAAATCACAATGTTTTTATGAGGATAGGGCTTTAGTGCCAGCACAGAGATTTATGACACCATATATTTTTTTACTCACTATTAGTCACACAGGCATTTTAATGTAGAGATTAATTTTTAATAACTCTTCTATTTGCATCTCAGGACTTATTGATTTGAAACATGGTGGTGGTGGTGATCAGGATATCTTTTTACAGTCAAAGGAACTTTAAATAAGCTTTTTCCATAAAGCCACACATTTCTTGTAGTCACATTTGCTGAGCTGAACAAAATGCTTTGTTGTTTGAAAATGATCATAGTGGACATATTATATTATGTGGTTGATCAAAAGTATTTTATTTTGAAGATACTGTGTAATATATTCATTGACAATAAGAAGAAAGAAACTCATTTTCTTTTCTATCTAAAAACATATGGAAAATAAATGCAAAGGACTTTAAGTTAGTGAGAACATGAGGAGTTTGTGGTGTACCTTCTTTCATTATGCTCACACAACCAAAACCTAACTCCTATTGTTTCTTGAAATTTGAAATGGTAATATATGAGTAAATTAAAAAGTTGAAACCCTAGTAGTAATATACTATTCAATTTAGTTCCCAATGAAATTCAGAAGCAAACCCCCCATTTTAAACTGAGAAATAACACACACACACAATGATAAGGAATACTCATTACAAATCTCTAAATGTCTAAATGAACAACAGCTGGGGTCAATTAATGGTGCATTCATAGAATGATATATTATATAGTTATTCTAATGCAGATTATAATATTAATGACATTAAAAAGTCATGATGTTTTAAGTGAAAAGGGATTCATGAGTAAAAATCTATTCTTAAAAGGAAGAAATGTATACACATTCATGCAGAAAATGCTATCATAATAAATTACAATATGATAATAGTTGTTACTTGGTAGTATGTTGGCAAGTGTTTTTATTTTCACTTTCATCCATATTTTTAGAAGTCTTTTAATAAAATATAGTAAATTAATTTTTAATAAATTAATATAAAATACATTATTACAGCCATCTTGAGAGACATATAAGTAAGATACAATGAATCCTTACACCCAAGAAAGGTAAAAAGAATGAGGGAGACTTCTTTTCATAGTAAAGATAAACTTAGTTATTTTGACTAACCTTCAGGCTCCATGAAGCACAGAAACCAGGTAAGTTATATAAAATATAAACACATCTTCCTCGAAGCATAAAATAGTTACTGGGTGCTATCAACTCAATTGTGCTTCCCCAAAGTTTAAATGTTGAGTCCCTAGCCCCCATGGGATGTTATTTGGAGGTGGAAATTTGGGGAGGTGATTAGGTTCAGATGAAGTCATGAAGTTGGAGCCCTCCCTAGACACCATATCTGTCAGCACTTTGATTTTAGACTTGTTAGCCTCCAGAACTGTGGAAAATAAATTCTGAGGTTACTTAAGCCTATCAGTCTATGGGATTTTGTCAAAGCAGCCTAACTGATTAAGATACTAGGAACATATGAAAATATTGTGCCACCATCTACGAGATGAAAATTCAGACAGGCAAGCAGGCAAAAACTACTATTAGAAGGAAGATTTTCTGATGGAGAAAAAGTGGCTTAGAGTCTTAGCAAATCTCTGGGAGCCTTGCTCTGGAAAGCATCTAGAGCTTGTAACCAATGAGGGCCCCAGTTAAATAGCTCTTACTTAGTATTGGGAACTTGAAAGGCTAAAGAAGTTAATGTGAATTGAAAGCTAATCAACATTCACATGAACTTTACTGGTCTTTGAATCATTTGGATGGCCTAGAATAATCTCAAGCCTTCAAATGTGATGATTCCAGATTGCCAGTGGTCCCAGATGTATGTAGAATAAAACAAATTTGATATGCATCTATATGAGGGAAGATAACATCATCCTAGCTCTCAAATTACTTATATTTGTATTTTCAAACACATTGTCCTACCCTCTCAAATATAACCAAGGCTATAAAGAAATAAAACAATGTAATTTAGAACCAGCACAAACAACATATAATAAAAACAGACATCAGATATTACAAATAGTGGAATTACTATTATAGATAGTGAAGTAGGTATACTTAATACACTTATGGAATAATAGCTGATATTAAAAATGTCAGCAGGAAACTGGAAATTATAAAAGGTACTATTAAAATTTTTTAAATAAAAATAATTTAAAAATTCTGAAACTTAACAAAATGTAGCACTCCAAATTAAGAATCCAATGGGTGGATTACACAGCAGATTAGATGAAAGAAACTATCCCATACAAAGCATGGAAAAGAAATGTAAAAGAGAGAATAAGACAAAATAGAACAGGTAAAGCTAAGCTTAAGTTAATTAGTATCTCAGAAATATTAAAAAGAGTAAATGAGGCTGAGGTTAATATAAAGAGACAAGGGTTAAGAATCTTCTAAAACTGATGGATGCTATCATTCAGAGATTCAAAATCCTCAATAATTTTCAAGAAATATAAATAAAATATTTATACCTACATACATTATAGTGAACATGCTGAAGACAAAGACATTAAGGAGCAAGGGGTATAGGTGCAAACCTTTAAATCAGCCAAATATAATAGAGATTTTCTTTAAGGATCATCAGGTTACACTTTTAAGTGGTTTTTAACTTTTAACCATAAAAGCCAAATAAAATATCTGCCAGTTTATAAATTGCTTGCAAAACTAAAACTGCCTGTACTGTATGATCCAGCAATGGCATTCCTTGATATTTACTCAAATGAATTGAAACATATCTACACAAAATCTGCACAAGGATATACATAACAGTTTTATTCATAGTTGCCCAAACTTGGAAGCCACCAAGATGTCCTTCAGTACTTGAGTAGATAAATAAACTGTGGTACATCTATACAATGGAATATTGTTCAACTCTAAAAGAGACATGAGCTATTAAGCCATGAAAAGACATGGAGGAAACTTAAATGCATGTTACTAAGCAAAAGAAGCCATTCTGAAATGGCTACATATGATTCCAACTACATGACATTGTGGAAAAGGCAAAACTATGGAGACAGTAAAATGATCAGCAGTTGCCAGGGGTTGGGGAAAAAAGAGTAAAAGTATGCAGAACACAGATAATTTGTAGAGCAGTGAACTAGTCTGTATTATACCATATAATAGCAGATACATGTCATTATACATTTGTCTAAACCTATAGAATGTACAACACCAAGAGTCAACCCTAATGAAAACTATGGGCTCTGGGTGATAAAGTTGTGTCACTGTAGGTTCGTCAGCTATAAAAAATGTACCACTTTGGTGTGGGATGTTAATCATGGAGAGGGGCTGTGCATTTGTCGGGACAGGAAGTACATGGACTATCTCTGTATCTTTCACTCAATTTTACTGTGAACCTAAAACTGCTATTAAAAAAAGGCTATATAAAAGAAAAGAAACAAAAATAAGAAAATAACCAGTAAGATAAATGTAAATGTATATACATTTATTAAAATAGTCTCAGAGGGGTTTTAAGATGGCTGACTAGAAGCATTTCATGCCCACCTCCTTTACTTAGAAACACCTAAATAGTGTGTAGACAACTGCACTTAGAATACATTATCCAAGAGAGAACGCTGGAATTTAACAGAAAAGTGACAGGAAAACTAAGAACAAGGAAGAAAAAGGGACAGAAGAAGCGTGCTTGGCCAGTATTGGCAGGGAGTGACTTCCCAACATAGAGAAAGGGTAAATGAGAGATTTTCAGTGTCCCACATCCCCACCATGGAATCATGCAATCCTGAACACGTGAGAGACTCGTGCCCATATCAAGTCATGAAATTAACACAGAGAGCTTCCAAAAGACCATAGGATGGAACTGCTCCAGAGAGGGAATTCAGGCTGGTTCCATACTCTTTCTGAGACCTAAATAGCTACTACAAGGCACCATTTTCAAACTGAGACTTTGTCAGACTGCATGCTATCCTGTGGCCCAGGAGTGCCGGGACTAAGGTGTTAGGGAAACTTGGGCCGTCACTGCTAAGACTGGGGCGCAATCTGGGAGAACTCCTGAAGTCATGGATGAAAAGTAAGCAAGACATGGGCTGCAACTGCCACCGATGGAAAGTGAGTGCTTCTAGGATGGAAACTGGGATGGGAACAGTGTGTGACTTGCCACAGATACTTAGTCATGAACTGGACAAATATTCCTGCAACTGGGGCTCAGGCATGAGCTAGGCACAGGCTATCACTGCCAGGGATGGATGCAAGGCCTGCCAGGACTGGGGTGTGAGAGGAACACACATTTCACATCTGCTGACCGTGGCTGTGGCCACCCAGTTAAGTCTCACCCTTTCAAGTGGTGGGGCTTTCGAATAGCTGCTACCACCCCTCATTCAAGCACTCTACATGGAGTCTGAAGAATACCCTGCTCCTGCCTACCATCGCTGGTGACTTCTCTTGCCATTGGGGAACCTGAGCACAAGATTGCTAATACCAACTTCTTCCCTGATTCCCACCCCTTAAGACACAGAGCATATAACCTGATGTACTAGTAATGGTCCAACCGAACTCACCACCTTTGGAGACAGAGGTTGGGCCTAAATTCCTAGCCATTATCACCACAGTTGGCATTTATCTGGAAGCAACACCCACAGGCCTGGAGACTGGCCCACCTAGCCCATCACAGTGACTGGCAACATCAATACACCACACCATTCAGGACCCAAAAAATCATCCCTCTGCAGTTTGAGCTGTTGCCCATGCAATGCCAGCTTCCCAGGTGACTGATAACCTACTGACATCCCCAATTCACCACTGCCACTACTGGCATCTGAGCAAGCCTCCTGGAGGACAAATAATTAACCTCTTAGTAACTGCCAACACTAGTGGCAGCATAAAGTGCACCGACGCACAAATACAGACACACTTAGTTTACCACTGCCAACATTGGGGCCTGAAGACTGGCCCACGTGGCATCCTAGTACCCAGCACAACTTTACCACAGTTTCTACTAATAAATGCACCCTAACCTCCTGAGGAAATCACGAATACCACTAATGCTGTATACAGCCGCAGAAATCATACAGAGACTACATCACTGTATGCACCCAGATTCAAAGTAAAATGCCCTACCCACCCAACTTTATAGATAAATCTTCAGGAGGTCCTCCCAATGCAAGTAAATTTAAAAAATAGGAAGAAACAACTATTATACCAGATGTGCAAATATCAATGTAGTAACATAGGAAACACGGAAAAGCAGGGAAATATGACACCTCTAAAGGAACACAATTCTCCAGGAATGGATTTTTTTTTTTTTCCAAATTCCATGTGAAAAATTCACTTAAAGAATTCAAAATATTTATTTTAAGGAAGCTCAGTGAGATATAAGAGAATACTGAACAAATATAAAAATAATAAGAAAAAAACACACAATTCTATATATAAATGAGAGATTTAACAAAGAGACAGACATTTTTTAAAAGAACAAAACAAATTCAAGAACTGAAGAATTTATTACAGAAAATACAAAATACATTTGAAAGCTTCAAAAATACACTAGATCACACATAAGAATGAATCTCAGAACTTGAAGACAGGCTTTTGAAATAATCCAGTCAGAGAAAAATAAAAAATAAAAGAATAGAAAGCAAAAAGCAAGGCCTTTATGACATTTGAGACAACAGGAAATGACTGAATACTCAAATTATTGGTATCCCCAAGGGTTAAAAAATAAAAGGATTAAATAACCTATGTAATGAAATAATAGACGAAAACTCATGTCTAGCAAGAAATTTAGACATTCAGATACAAGAAATTCAGATATTCTCAGAAATATCCAGTGAAAAAATTCTTCTCCATGGCACATTATAGTCAGATGAAGTCAAAGACTAAGAGCAAATTTTAATAACAAAAAGAGTAAAGCATCTAGTCCCCTATAAAGGAAACCACATCAGACTAAAAGCAGACTTGCCAGCAGAAACCTTACAGGGCAGTACAGATTGGGGTGATATATTCGAAGTGATGAAAGCAAAATAAATAAATAAATAAAATAAACTGTCAGCCAAGAATACTAAATCCATCTAAATTATTCTTCATAAATAAGGAGAAATAAAGTCTTTCCCAAACAAACAAATGCTGAGGTAAATTGCTGCCACTAGACAGGTACCTAGAGGAAATACTCAAGGGAGTACTAAACCTAGAAGTGAAAGAACGATATTCATTTTCATGGAAACACATTAAATTATAAAACTTACTGATATAGCAATAACACAATGGAAAAAGAGAAAAGACTCAAAGAGTATCACTATAGAAATCCATCAGACCACAATGACAAAGAATAAGAGAAAAAGAAAGGAACAAAAACCATATGAAACACTAGAAAGCAATTAACTGTATGATAGTAACAAAGCCTCACATAATAATAATAACCTTGAACATAAATAGATTAAATTATCCACTTAAAAGATATAGACTAGCTGGATGGATGAACAAAACATAACACAACTATAGGCTGCTTATAAGAAACTCAGCTTACCCATAAAGACATACATAGACTGAAAGTTAGGAAGTTAGAAGAGATATTCCACGCAAATTGAAACCAAACACAAGCAGAAGTGCTATATTTATCTAAAACAAAACAAATTTTAAATCAAAAAAGTAAAAAGAAAGACAAAGAAAGCCATTATACAATGATAAAGGGATTTTAGGGATCAAACCAGCAGCAGGATTAACAATTCTAAGTATAAATACATCCAACACTAGAGCACCCAGATTAATAAAGTAAATAATACTAGATTTAAAGAAAGTGACAGACTGCAACACAATGAAAGTGGGTGGCTTCAACACCTCATGGTAAGCATTAGACAGATTATCTGGACAATAAAATCTACAAAGAAAGTCACAAAACATGTCATCATAAAACTAAAAAAACAAAATCATCCTGAATACCTTCTCAGAACATTATAGAATAAAACTAGAAATCAATACCAAGAGGAACTTTGGAAACTATGTAAATATATGAATATTAAACAAATGCTTCTGAGTGACCATTGGATCAATGAAGAAATTAAAATGTTAATTTAAAAAATCATTGAAACAAATGAAAATGAAATCACAATATAACAAAACCTGTGAAATACAGCAAAAGCATTGCTAACAGAAGTTTACATCAATAAATGCTTATATTAAAAGTAAAAAGATTACAAATTAACTATCTAACAATGCACCTCAGTGAGCAAGAAAAGGAAAAAGAAATCAAACCTAAAATCAGAAGAAGGAAATAATTAATAAAGATCAGAGCAGAACTAATTGAAATAGAAAAAATAAATAAAAGATCAATAAAATGAAAAATTGTTTCTTCAAAAAGATAAACAAGATGGATAAACTGCTAGCTGAATTCACCAAGAAAAAAACAGAAAAGACCCCAAAAAACAAAATAAGAACTGAGAAAAGAGACATTAAAACTGATGCCACAGAAATACAAAAAATATCAAAAGAGAAAATTATGAACAACGATATGCAACTAACACAAAAATAGACAAACGGGACTTCGATGAACTACAAATTTTCTTCATAGTAAAAGAAATAACCGATAGAGTGAAGACACAACTGGTGAGTGGAAAAAAATATTTCCAAATTATTCATCCAACATGAGACTAATATACAGACTAATACAAGGAACACAGTAACTTAACTGGAAAAAAATATAATCCCATTAAAAAGTGGGCAAATGACATCAACAGGCAGTTCTCAAAAGAAGACATATAAATGAGAAATGAAAAAAATGCTCCACACCATTAATCATCAGAGAAATGCAAATCAAAACCACAAAATAGCATGTTCCCCATGTCAAAATGGCTATTAATAAAAATAAAAAAAAATAGTAGATGTCAGTGAGGATGTGAAAAGGGAAGCCATCCTTGTACACTGTTAGTGGGAATGTAAACTAGTACAGCCACTACTTGAAAGAGTATGGAAATTTCTTTAAAAATGAAAAATATAATTATCACTCAATCCAGCAACCACTAAAGAGTACAAACCCTAAATTATAGAAATAAATATATTAAAGAAATACTTGCATTTACATGTTCATTGCATCACTCTTTATAATAACAGAGATATGAAATCAACCTAAGTGTCCATCAACATATGAATGGATAAAGAAAATGTGGTCTATGTACACAATGGAATAATACTTATCCACAAAAATAATAAAATCATATTATTTGCAGCAAAATGGATTGAACGGGAGATCATTGTCTTAACTGAAATAGCCAGGCACAAAAATACAAATGTAACCTGTTCTCACTTATGTGTAGAGACCAAAACTGAATCACATGAAGGTAGTGAGTGAGAAAATAGCAGAGAAGGATGAGTTAGGGATATGGAGGAGGAAGAAGATAAGTGGGTTAAACAGTACAAACATATAATTAGAAAAAATAATAAACTCAAATGTTTGATAGCAGAGTAAGGTGACTATACAGTTTAAACAAATGTATTCCATGTGGGTGATAAACACTCTAAATGCCCTGACTTGATAATTATACATTATATACATGTTAACAAAATTTCACGTGTACACCATAAATTTATACAAATAAAAATTCAAAATGTAGCCTTAAAAATTTACAACAAAAGTATCCGAGCCAAAAGAGAAAATATAATTCAGAATCATAATTGAATATATATGTACATATAATATATACATATATATATATATATATTTTTTTTTTTTTGAGACAAGTTCTCACTGAGTGCAGTGGCATGATCTTCGCTCACTGCAACCTCTGCCTCCCAGGTCCAAGCGATTCTCCTTCCTCAGCCTCCTGAGTAGCTGGGATTACAGCTATGCACCACTGTGCCCGCAAATTTTTGTATTTTTAGTAGAGATGGGGTTTCACCATGTTGGCCAGGCTGGTCTGGAACTCCTGACCTCAAGTGATCTGCCTGCCTTGACCTCCCAAAGTGTGGGGATTACAGGCATAAGCCACTGCACCCGGCAGGAAATACTTCTAACACAACTCTCTCAGTAAATTTTAGAACTCATTGGCTAAAGTCAGTGACTATAGAGAATATTTAAATAATTTGGTTACCAAATACTTGAATTGACCTATGTAGAATATTATATACAGCTGAATAGAATACACATTAAAGCAAAGCATACATTGACTTTTTTTTTTTTAAAGGACTACATGCTGGACCATAACACCAGCCTCAGGCAATTCTAAAGGTTTGAAACAAGAGTATATTTCTGATGACAATGCAACTAAACTAAAAATCAATAACATAAATGAACATAGAGAATCCCCATTATGTTTACAAATTTAGAAATATTCTCAAAATCACTCATGAATAACATTATATGACAATGGGCATTTAAGAATAAATTGAAATTAAAAAAAAACACAAAATATAAACATTGGATTACAGCTGATAATAAATTTATAGCATTACAAATTAATCAGCTAAAAAGTGCCTGTTTCTTAAATGTTAATATAATTTTAGTTACATTAAATAAACCATATTTAGATCTTTATTTTGCTGCTTTTTATTACTTATCTTTACATGGAATATTCCAAACTTTATTTTCAGTAGTTTTTAATAAATATTCCCCAACACATGTATTAATACATAAAAAATATGGTTAGATTTTTTTCCAATGGAAAATAAGTGTGATTTAAGTGATCTTTTTACAATAAGGACTGATTATCCCAACTGAAATTTTGAAAAGCATTATAGGATGACTTAAAGTATCACATTAAAATATTTTAATGGAAAATGTATTAAAATTAATTTTTTCCCCAACTCTCATAACAGAATGATAAATCCTTTTTAGAATATTCTCCCAAAATTAAGAAAGTGAATGAACTTAATAACTCAGTTAGTTTCTAATTCATTGCTTTCAAAACTTTAAAATTGTTTCCTAATACAGTCATCAAGTAGAATGTCATTAAAAATCATTTTTATAACATGTTGCATGAATTTTGTCATGTAATTCAGATCGTTTTCAAAATCTGAGCAACTTTGTAATTATAAAAATAGCCTTACACATTTTTAAGTATTTTAATCTACTTTTTTAGTAAAACAAATTCACCTAATGCTAATATTTATCAAAATGAGAGCGCGGAATAGAATTAATTCGAGTCCTATTTGATTCAAGAAATAAATAAAATTGATAAATTAATACATAATGAAAATATAAATTCAACATAACTTATTGAAAAGTCATTTTTCAGCCAGGCGCAATGGCTCATGCCTGTAGTACCAGCACTTTGGGAGGCTGAGACTGGCAGATCGCTTGAGACCAGGAGTTTGAGACGAGCCTGGGCAACATGGGAAAACTCTGTCTCCATAAAAAATACGAAAATTAGTCATGCATAGTGGCGTCTCCTGTAGTCCCAGCTACTCCAAAAGTTGTGGCAGGAGGATGGCTTGAGCCCAAGAGTTAGAGGCTACAGTGAACTGAGATTGTGCCACCACTGCACTTCAGCCTGGGTGACAGAGTGAGACCCTGTCTCAAAAAACAGAAAGTCATTTTTTTCAAGATTACCTTTCTGATTTAATAATTATGTATCAAACTATATGATATAGTTCTTTAGATTCATTGGTTGTACTTAGTAAATAAAATAGTACTCTCAGCTGCAATAATTTTAATACTTAGATTTTGCATCATAAGAAAATGTTTAAATAAACATATATAATATTGTTTCAGAGAAGTAGGATTGAATGATGTATATTGTGGCAAGGCCTTAAGTGAATTTATCAATCGAATGTTAATATTTCCACCAATATTTTACTTTTGAAATATTTTCTTAGTTTTGTGAACTTTCCCTCAAGAGCATTCTATTATTTGACAATAAGTGATCCCACTACCTTATTTACAATAAATCTAAATTGAAGTCATTAAAGGAAACCTCTTGGAAACCAATATATTTTGATGTTTCTGTTTGTGTGTGTGTGTTTGAGGGCAGGATTATCTTTTAATCTGGTCAATGCATCACAGTGAAATTCAGATTAAGCGGTATTATCTTTTTAAAAATATGGTGAAAGAGAATTTTAAAAAGGAAAAAAAAGGTCCATTCTTATGCTGATTATCGGGCAAATTAAAATTAGAGTAGAATCATATGAAATTTGAGGGTCTGAAATTGATTCCCTAAATTTAATCTGGCAATATGCATATAGTACAATTCTTCCAGTATGATGGCATGGCCTAAAGACTGAGAAACACTCAGGGTTTCTTATATCAGCAATTTGTAGTAAAAGAGACTCTTAACAGTAACACAGTAGGCCAGTATTTTTCAAACTATAAGTCTTTACTGGATCATTAACTTGGTTTAGTAGGTTTCACTAAGTGTCTTTTGATTAGTTATAATAATCCAGATTAGAAAATTCTAGGTTTATCATAATTAGTAAGAGCAAACATTATTTCAACAAATTGGTTACTGATATGCTTATATTTATATACATATTGATATTTTTGTGCACACATATATATAGACATGTGTATGTATTGTGTTGTAAAATGTATTTCTTACTATGTATAATATTTAAAACTCATGAAAGTTAGCACCTAGTGGCTTCGGCAATACAATATAGACTAATATTCAGTTTTCCTCATATATGGCATGGATTTCCTCCAAAAATACATTTCCTTTTTTTATCTTATATTTTATATATTTTACATTTTATTTTTATATTCCAAATGCTGCAAAACTTGGAATGAACTTAAAATGAACGGGCCTTAGTGCAAATTTACAGAAAGGTTTCTAGAATCCCATTTCTCAATAACTAGTCTACCCAACTAATGCTTTTAAGGATGGTATTCATGGCAGGAAAAAAATGAATCAAGAAAATCAAATGAGGAGCCTGAGACTCTTCAAAATTTTACAAACTACAGAGTAAATTGAACCAAACCCTGTAATACAAAGTCACTTGGTTTTGTGTTGCATGATATGTAAATAGCTTTTTTCTATATATATGCTTGCAGGAATTTTAGTTATGATGGCTGACAATGATTAATTTGCCTGCCTCTACTGCCAAATTGTAGTACTCATGTAAAACCAAGAGGACAGAAAATAAAATATTGCGAAATGCTAAAAAAAAAAAAAAAGAAAGAAAGAAAGAAAGAAAAAACAATGACTATAGAATCCCAGAAGACATTTTCACTTTCCAAAGAAGCAGTGTGATGTCTTAAAGTGAGGAGTGCAAAGTAAAAAAGTTAGTGAAGTGGTTACAACGTATGGATAAGGTCTAATTCCACTATATCACATTGCCTTCTATAATTCAGTGTGCCCATCAGATTTGTTTCTCCCTATGAACAGCAATATAAATCTCAATATATATAATGTATGCCTTTCTAAACTTTAGCATAGTTTTTCTCTATTAAGACCGTCTGCTAGTAAAGTAAAAGGAAAAAAAAAAAAAAAAAAGGCCACAATGTAGTGTGGTAGCACAAAAGGGTCATCAATAATCCAATCTTCTCTTTTCTCAGTTTAGAGCTTGGGAACAAAAGAATCATAGAGTGTATAACACAATATAAAGACATGCAATACTCATTTCATCCTGAATTACATCTTCAATGTACAATGGGTACATTCTTTCAACAACCCTCATCAACTCTTAATTCTTCAGTAATTAAAAATAGCTGCATAAGGACAAGATTACCCTCCAAAATAAATACAATTAGTCACTTAGAGAAGAATGCCGAGAGTTTTCTAATGATTCTATATTAGAATTATATTAAAAGCCATTTCTCCTGAACTGTTTGCAGGCTTTCTTTCTTATTCATCTTTACATCCAAAGAAATAATAAGCACATAGCACCCATTAAAAACATAGTTGTGGGAGATATGGAGATGCTAGTTGGATGCTTGGCAAAGTTTTTAAAACATACATTCTTACAAACAGGGTACAGAAATAACTTAGGAATGGGCTTCTAGAATATAGGCCATAAATGGAGACATTAAATCGGTTGATAGAGAATGCCAATTTCAAGGAAATAAATAGACTATTTTATTTAAGAAGGAAATAATTGTAATAGAAAATATTAGTGAGTTTCATGCTCCTTCTAGTGAATAATTAGATTGTGAAGAAAGTTTCAGTGAAAGTGTTTGTAAGGGTTTGCAAGACTTACTGTATGCTTCATATGCCATCTAAAAATACAGAAATAATATTTTGGATAATGTTCTTATTCGTGAAATGCCATTAGCTTAGCATCCACAAAATCTCGATAGACTAAATCTTGGTCGCACACCCCATAAACCTTATAAATGCAATTAATTGTTTTATTTACTTTTCATAAACATCTAAGTCCTAGTCTCTACTGAAGATTAAAAGGAACTAGTTATACACTATAATTTCCCAATGAGGTAGTGTAAAAAAACAGCCCCATTTTATATAGCTAAGTGGATAATTAACATACACATGAACAACATTCATTTTACTTTTTTTCTTTTTCTTTTCTTTTTTTTTGAGACTGAGTTTCACTCTTCTTGCCCAGGCTGGAGTGCAATGGCATGATCTTGGCTCACTGCAACCTCTACTTCTTGGGTTCAAGCAATTCTCCTGCCTCAGCATCCTGAGTAACTGGGATTACAGGCATGTGCCACCACACCCAGCTAATTTTCTCTTTTTAATAGAGACAGAGTTTTACCGTCAGGCTGGTCTTGAACTCCTGACATCAGGTGATCCTTCCACGCTGGCCTCCCAAAGTGCTGGGATTACAGGTGTGAGCCACTGCACCGGGCCAACATTCATTTTTCAATGCCAACGGTCCTATTGTAAATGCAATCATTGTTATTACATTCTTAATATATAAACCTTATTTTCCAATTTTCTGTAACATTACAAATTTTTTAAATTTGTAATTTAATCAGGTTTTTCCTATATTTTGGAGGAATCACAGTAATTGTGTACTTCGTGGTAACATTAGAGCAAAACTTGTTTTAGTATCCATGAATATCATATATCATTGGGCATTGTTTCTGCATATATTTCCAACATCTTATAGCTTAAATAAAAGTTGTTCATTTTATCATGTTTTTATATATTTAGATCTCTGAACCCTTTCTATTGCATAAAATGATTACTTTTAATTTAAAATATTTTATAAAAATAAATGTGTCTATATCATGTATTCTTACTATTATATATTAGAGAGAGAGAGTTCAGTAGTATAATATGTTAAACAGATGCAACAATTAACGGGCCTTTGCAAAACAACTTCAGCATTGAAACTAAAAAATAATAAATTACCAAAATGAAAATGTTTCTTGCATTTCACAAGAGAAAATGCATGCTACAAGTTCTGATTTTAAATGTATGTGAAAGACGTACATCCCTAGTCACTGGACAGGAGTATAGATCAGAGATAGGTAGTGGACATAGTAACAGGTGACTTTAGATGGGCTTTTTTCTGTGTACCTTTTGACTCGGTTGAATCTAATGCACTGGGTGTACTTGAGATTCATTATAAATACATGTTTTAAGATAAAATTTAGTAGTGAAATAGGAAATTTATTTGTGTATCAACAAGATCAAAGATGCAGTCCTCTGCCCATTCTACCCTTTAAAGTTATCTAATTTAAGAGAATAAGAATTGTATAGATATGGAAATAGTTGGAGAGAATTTTTATCCTTATTAAAAATAGATATGCACACCAATATTCAACACCGTTATTAAAAAAAAAACATCCTATTTACAGCTCTAATAAGCCACCATTAAATCACAGTAATCATGTGCTAGAGAACAGGTGTTTTAAATCACTAAATTTGGAAGTAAAGTGAAGTTGAAGGAGCATGTTGGAAGCTTTTTATTGGCTGATTGTGGCTGCAGTTTCCATGGCAATTCCACATGCACCCTGGTTCCCAAATCTTACTCTTTCAAAATGCAGTGGCAAATACTATTTATTATGAGGACAAAAAAATTGGGTCAAATTATCATCATTTATTGAGCTAGAAACAGTAATAGAAATAGGAACATGTATGGAACTCTCCTTTATAGTTTGCTCACATTTTTTGTCATCCACATTCATTTATGCATATTTTCTGCGCCCTCTGCTGTTAATATATGTTACAAAAGAAAAATACCCCAGGGCAACAGCTTGTTTCAATAATCATCATTTATTGTGAAAAAATGGTAGTCATACAAAACACAATCACACTTGGTGTTTATGTTTAAAGAGTTACACATTTAGATATATTAAAATCAATATCAAGTAACACTAACTCAATACTCCAAGGCCCTATGACATTTGCGTTTGAGTTGGAGTATGGTCCCTGTTTATTAAACTGAGCTTTATTATTAGAATTAGAACAGAAGAAAGAAAGAGACTGAGAGTTGTGACTAAACAGCTCAGTTAAGAAAAGTAAGGGGCAACAATGGGAGTCTTAACTTGGCTCTACACGGGCAAGGACTTCTCTCATCTTTTACTTGGCAAGAATACTCATATGTAGAGGCATATTTAAAGTGGAGTATGCCTGAAAGTGCGTCGGGCTACAATCAAATAAAATTCAAATAATCCAATACCACTTTCTATAAGACATAAATCATAGTTCCAGTTGATTGCCTAAGGAGAGAAGCAGCCATGATATGACTGTAGTGAATTTAGATTTTGGTGAATCTGTAAAGACAGAAAGAATAAAAACACTTTTGGAGTAGAGACAGTGAGGAATAGCAAGCAGTACTGGAGTTTCTACGTGTGATGACTTCATTGAGGAATTTAGAAGAATAGCTCTGATATGGAATATGTAGATTAAAAATAAGTGTCTACCAGAACAGAAACAGAATAATAACCCACAGATTGGGGCTATTTGGGCTGAAGAGAGGCATCCAGGTTAGAGATGAAACTGGGAGGACCTAGTGTAAACCAGGCAGTAATGTAAAGTAAGGTAAAATTCTGTATCTCAAATTACATTTTTATAGAGCTTATATCTTGAGAGTCTCTCATCCTCAACATGTTTATGTATCTTGACTATCTGAGAGTGCTAAATTTCAACCCTTAGAGTCAGAATCCAGGTTTTAATTTTTTTTTTTTTTTTTTTTTTGAGATGTAGTCTTGCTCTGTCACCCCGGCTGAAGTGCAGTGGCACGACCTTGGCTCACCGCAATCTCCACCCCCCAGATTCAAGCAATTCTCCTGCCTCAGCCTCCTTAGTAGCTGAGATTATAGGCCCCCACCACCACACTGGCTAATTTTTTGTATTTTTAGTAGAGATGGGGTTTCACTATGTTGGTCAGGCTGGTCTTGAAATCCTGACCTCATGATCCACCCACCTTGGCCTCCCAAAGTGCTGGGATTACAGGCGTGAACCACCGTGCCCAGCCCCAGGTTTTGAATTTTGGCTAAATTTAGCTCAGTTACTTATTTCTGAGTTATAGTTTTCTATTTTGAAAACAGAAATGATTATATCAATTTTGCATATTTGCCATAATGATTAAAGATGATAATACATGTATTGTGTTACTTGAACAATGTAAATACTTATGATGTTTCCTTCTGTTTTCTTCTGTCCTTCTGATTCCTTATGTGAGTGATGCTGTGAGAAATTACTATAGTATAAGCACAGAGAAAAAGCCATAAATTCCAATGGTGAATTATTTTAGAATATTTTTTCCTTCCTCCTCCCTCTTAGTAGCAAATACTACATTAGAAAAAGGACTGGGGTATTATGAAAACTCTCTGTACTTACCACTCCATTTTGCTGTGAACCTAAAACTGTTCTAAAAATAAAGTTTATTTTAGGCTTTAAAAAGGCAGTGCAAAGTATCAATGCAGGAAACTGGCTCATGGAGGTCTTCATTCTGGGAGCTGCTTCTGCCTATCTTTCATCAATCTCGTTGACACTTTCTATTTTTGTTTTTGGCACTGAACACCTAGTTCCTCAGAGTCTGCATCCATCTGTGCCATCTTTTGGGCAGAGAAGTCTAGAAGCACAGAGTCTCCAAAGTTTTGGTGGTCAGATATCTCACAGGTCCCTAGTAGTTTGTGGAGATGGGTCTTCAAAGCAGTGGTAAACCTATGCTGTTAGCTTCTCTTACCCCAGCCAAATCATATTCCCATCAAAACCAATTCTCACACTATGATCTCTGAAACTAAATTACAAGGGGATACAGCAGCAGAATGTATACTCCATTTTTCTAACAAAATTACAATTCTGAATCTCTGTTAGCTCTTCTAGCCTTCTTTCTTCAATGTCTAGAACTATATTTAGCCCCTTAGCATCCCTCATATCTCTGTTTTCTCTAGGTCATGTCCTTTTTTTTTTGGTATTTAGAGAACATAAGCACTTAGAAGCCAACATTTTACCAAGTCCCAAGTCTTACCATCTCATCATGACTATTCCAGAAAGGAAAATGTGTTTTAAAAGCATGAGAGGAAATGGTTTTTAAAGCCCCAATCTTCCCTGGAACTAAGGGTTTTACAGCCAAGTCCTAAAAAAGAAGATATATTGTTCCATATTTTACGGTGACTCCATTGTGTTTCCTCTAAAAGGACAGTTGAAAAATTCAAGGAAGATGCTTAGAACAAGTAAGGATTTAATTCACCACTCTTAGCAGATGTCTCTGCCTTTGGTTAGAGAAAGACCATCTAAGGAAGAGATAAATTAACCTTCCTCTCTATTCTTCCTTAACCAATTGCCTAATTTCATTTTTAGAAGAATGTAAACCATGCACATGGACTTCTCGCTGCAGTTAATCAGAGGGATTATGAAGAAGTATGGGGAGCACAATAGGCAGAGTACAGCCTGAATGAGATTCCCACATCCCCCTAACTTGCCACAAATACATAGACTCACACCTTACTGATGGATTGCCCTGTGAGAATATTAGGCTGTATAAGCATATGCAGCTCCTCAAAGGACATGTCGCCATTGTGCATGCATTGCAATATAGGAGATTCCTAATGAAGTAATACCGCAAATATAATTTATTGTAATCCTTTATATGACTGCATCTTTATAGATCTTTAATATATGTTTGTTTATATTGTTCATATTTCTGGATTGAAGTTATTTGACTACATATATTTCCTTTACTTTTTTTGGTTTAAAGTCCAGGAAGTCAAGACATTTGTTTATGCTTTTGTTTATTTTTAATTTTCTGCATCCCTACCCATTCAAGAAATACTTATTTAGTAAGTGATATAATCCAGACACTAAGCTGAAAGAGAAGTAAAACATTATCTTTTTCTCTAGGATCTCATAATGGTAAGCGATTTTGCATATTTACTATGTGCTAGCGATACAATTTTCATTTAAACATTAAATAGGAAATATTTTATCCCATTTTACTTATACAGAAACCAAGAATCAAAAAGGATCAGCCAAGGGCATGTCTCTGGAGGGAATCTTGGAACAGTGAGAATGGGAGGCCTATAAAAAGATATGTTAAAATTCATCAAATATCTAGAAAATGAGAAAATAGATTTTAAAAAGTTGAAAGATAGACAACAAAAAAATGAAAGAAAGTATCAAGAGGAAAAATATGAGGCTATATCTGCAGTACTTCCTCTATTTAACATGCTGTGAAGGTGGTAAACAGGCAAGCATAAAGCTTTTCTAAGAAATAGATGTCCAGTAACTAAACAAGAACTTTGGTGTATCAGCTTATTTCACTCAGAACTACAGTATAATCATCAGTTTCAAAGTTACAAGATGTAGCAGCAGATATTTCTGATGTGTTTATCCTGATCTTTAGACAATGTTTTTATACCATGTAAGCAGCCAAAAGATCATCACCTTTTATTTCTTGTGTGACTAATTGACATGCTTTTGAGCAACCGAATTTCACTTCCATCACAACTGATAATAAATTGTGTCAAGTGATTTGTTGCATTTCCACTGCTATTACTCAGCTGATGGTGTTATAACAAAAACATATACCCGTTACTGAAGTAAATCTTCCAAGTTCAATATTTTGGAAGTTTTACATTGTCTAAAGATTTTAGATTAAAGATGAATTAAATATACCTTTATTTGAAAAATATATATTAATGTTATTGATCCCTTCAAAACACTGAAGAAGATACGAGGTTTTTCTTTCTTGTTTCTAAGCTGGTGTCTCTTATGAATAACAATAATGCTTTCATATATTTATATCTTAGTTTTATAGAATTATGAAAGTGCTAGTTTCCTTATAGCTGTCCCTTTCTCTCATTGGTCTTTGTTCTGTTACTTTCCCCAAATCGCTCCCATTTATTAAAGTTTTGAAAGCAGCAGGTTAAGTACACAACTTTTACTTTCTCACACCATTCTCAAAAACCATCAGGGGAGTTTTTCTGACCATTGTCAAGGTGGCACTAGGATGGAGCAAAAAAGGTAAAAAAGGTACAATCTGTGAATTTAACTCACCAGAGTTCAAATCTAATTTTAGAATTTTCTATCTATGAGACTTTATGCAAGTTACTTAAGCGTATCATGCTTCGGATTTGTTTTTTAATCTCCAAGGAGTGAATAATGTTACTATTCTCCAACTGCTTTGTGAGGGATATATAAGACATATGTGTCATGCCTGGCCTACTACCAGACTCATGCAGCTTTTAAATACTAAATGCTAGCTCCCTCTGCTTTTAATGGGCCCCTGAATAGGGGTCCTCTCAAGCAACTGGATAAACCAAAGGACAATCTGGACAATTCAGGGATTTGGGACTTGTGCATTCAGCTTTTACCTAGTCAGAGCTTTTTAAAGTACCACTTGGACCTGACCTTTGATGTGAGACAATGTATTTTAAAACATCAGAGAACTTGGCCTTCAGTATTTATCAATGAATCTGAAATAACAAGTGCTGGCTCTGTAGAAGAAGGATTCTGCTGGCTCTCTGATTTTAGACAATACTCATAGTAGACCCTAAATAGTAAAATGAGGTATTAGGTAATATCAGTGAGGTCATGATAGAAATCTGTGGCTTTGCTGCTCCTTCTAGAGCCTCTAGCAGAAATATCTGATCTATTGCAAAGCTGCTTGCTGCTGAGAAGGAACCTCAAAATGCTGTTCAACACTTCATGTGTGTTGGGAATGTAGGTTGGTTGTTATTTGTCAGTACTTGGGTTCTACAATTCCTTAACTCCCTTCCAATTTTTAATTGCACACTCTATGATTATTATTATTATGAGGCTCATTCGTTATACTGTGTCAGAGTTACATCCTCAAGGGTCAATCAAGTGCATATGACTCTTTGTCCCAGCCTACTGTGCATTTTTATTCTTCTGTTTGCTCTATAAATATGAAGATTATTAGCCATAAAGCAGTCAAAATTTGGGGAATGTCTGCCAAAAATCTTGATTAGTTTTATAATCAATGATCTATAGTCCTTCTTCTGGTAGTAATTAGACAAAGCAATCTACACTAGTGGAAATAATATAACCATGTCTTATAAAGAAGAAAAAAATGCTGATTTTTTTTTCTTTAGAGAAGGACTTCTTGCAAATAAGTGAAACAGTAGTATCAAGTCACTGTGACAAAATTTAACAAGGGTGAGAATTGCTCATAAGTCATCCTTTATATACACCTGCTATAGTTTGTTACTGTATCATTTAAGCTATCATTCTACTGTCATATGTTGTAGGTTTTAGGAAAGAACCATTAGAAGGGGCCAATACTGGGTTCCCACAATTTACCCTATGACTTATTTCTATCCAAATAATGTAAGATGAAAGAAAGGTTAATAAACACAGAAAAACACCGTATGCTATTCCAAATAGATTATTTAACACTATGACAAAGCTTACGAGTAATGGAAGAATTATGACTAAAACTCATTTGTCCTTCATTTATAAGAATGACTCAAGTTTAAAATTTACTATTCAATTATCTGGAATTTTTCTGATTAGACTTCATGTTTAGAACAGGTTCAGATTTACAAAAATAATACAGAATGTCCCAATATATCTGGCATACAATTTTCTCTATTATCAATATCTTACATTAGTATGACAGAGTTAAGGAAAATGTATCAATATTGACAAATTATTGTTAACTAAAAGTCATAATTTATTCAAATTTCCTGATTTTGACCTAATGCTCTCAACCTGTTGCAAGGTCCCATCTAGGATGACACATTGCATTTAGTCATCATCGCTTTAAGGCTTATCTTGACTGTGACAGTCTTTCAGACTTTCCTTGTTTTAGATGATGTGCACAGTCTTGTGGGATTCTTGCCAGATATATTGAAGGATGTCTCTCTGTTGGAATTATCTGATGTTTTTCTCATGATTTGACAGAGGTTAAGAGTCTTTAGAAAGATGATCACAGAGATAGTGCCTTTTTTATCACATCATTTTAAGGATACACAGCATCAAAAGGATTTATGACTGCTGATATTGACCTTAATTACCTGTGGTATTGGTTGTGTCTCTCCATTGTAAAGGTGCTCTTATTTTCCCCCTTTCCATATTGTAATTTTTTGAAGGAGTCACTACATACATATAAGAGGTGGGGAGTTATATACCCCTGCTTTAGGGCTGTATTAGTCAATTCTCACAATGCTCTAAATATACTACCTGAGACTGAGTAATTTATAAACAAATGAGGTTTAACTGACTCACAGTTCTGCTTGGCTGGGAAGGCATTTGGAAACTTACAATCATGGTAGAAGGCAGGGGAAACTGCCATTTTAAACCATCAGATATCGTGAGAACTCACTATTATGAGAACAACATGGAGAAACTGCCCCTGTGATCCAATTAACTCCCACTAGGTCCCTCTCTTGACATGTGGGGATTACAATTCGAGATGATATTTGGGTTGGGGTACAGAGCCAAATTATATAATTCCACCTTGACCCCTCCCAAATCTCATGTCCTTCTCACATTGCAAAATACAATTATCCCTTCTCAACTTTCCCCCCAAGACTTAACTCATTCTAGCATTAATTCAACAGTCCAAATCCAAAGTTTCATCTGAGACAAGGCAAGTCTCTTCTGCCTATGAGTCTGCAAACTCAAAAGCAAGTTAGTTGCTTCCAAGATACAATGGGGTACAGGCATTGAATAAATGATCCCATTCCAAATAGGAGATATTAGCCAAAACAAAAAGGCTATACGCCCCATATAAGTTGGAAATCCAGCAGGGCAGTCATTAAATTTTAAAGCTCCAGGATAATCTCCTTTGACTCTGTGTCTCACATCCAGAGCACATGATGCAAGATGTGGGCTCCCAAGGCCTTGGTCAGCTCCAACCCTATGGCTCTGCAGGGTACAGCTCCTGCAGCAGCTTTGATGTGGTGGCATTGAATGCCTGCAACTTTTCCAAGTGCACAGTGCAAGCTGGCGGTGGATCGACTATTCTGGGGTCTGCAAGATAGTGGCCCTCTTCTCACAGCTCCACTTGGCCATGCCCCAGTGGGGATTGTGTGTGGGGGCTCCAACCCCACATTTCTTCTCTGAATTACCCTAGTAGAAGTTCTTCATGAGGGCTCCACCCCTGCAGCAGACTTCTGCCTGAACATCCAGACATTTCCATATATCCTCTGAAATCTAGGCTGAGGTTCTCAAACCTCAACTTTTGTCTTCTGTGCACCCACTGGCCCAACACCATGTGGAAGCTGCCAAGGCTTGGGGTTGGCACCCTCCGAAGCCACAGCTCAAGGTGTACCTTGGCCCCTTGTAGCCATGGCTGGAGCTGGAGTGGCTGGGACACAGGGTGCCATATCCTGAGGCTGCAAAGAGCAGCTGAGCCCTGGTCCTGACCCACAAAACCATTCATTCCCCCTAGACTTCCAGTCCAATGATGGGAGTGGCTTCCTTGAAGATCTCTGAAATGTCCTGGCAACATTTTCCCTATTGTCTTGGCTATTAATATTTGACTCCTCTATACTTATGCAAATATCTGCAGCTGGCTTAAATTTCTCCCCAGAAAATGCATTTTTCTTTTTTACTTCATGGTCAGCCTGCAAATTTCCCAAACGTTTATGCTCTGCTTCGCTTTTAAATAAAAGTTCCAGTTTCAGATAATCTCTTTGTGAATGCATATGACTGAATACTTTCAGAATCAGGCAGGTCACCTCTTTAATGTTTTGCTGCTTAGAAATTCCTTCCATCAGAAACCCTAAATCATCTCTCTCAAGTTCAAAGTTCCATAGATCTCTAAGGCAGGAGTAAAATGCTACTAGTCTCTTTGCCACAGAATATCAAGCATGACCTTTACTTCAGTTCCCAATAAGTTCTGCATCTCTATCTGAGACCATCTCAGCCTGGACTTCATTGTTTATATCACAATTAGCATTTGGGCCAAAACCATTCAACAGGTTTCTAGGAAGTTCTAAACTTTCCCACATCTTCCTGTCTTTTTCTGAGCTCTCCAAACTGTTCCAACTTCTGCATGTTATCCAATTCCAAAGTCACTTCCACCTTTTTAGGTATCTTTATAGTAGCACCCAACACTTGGTACCAATTTTCAGTATTAGTCCATTCTTACACTGCTATAAAGATACTACCAGAGACTCAGTAATTTATAAACAAAAGAGGTTTAACTGACTCACAGTTCTGCATGGCTGGTGAGGCCTCAGGGAACTTACAGTCATGGCAGAAGGCAAAGGGGAAGCAATACACATCTTACATGGCAATGTGGGGTGGGGGGGTGGAGAGAGAGAAAGAGAGAAATCAGGGGAAACTGCCACTTTTAAACCATCAGATCTCATGAGAACTCCCTCACTATCATGAGAACAGCATGGGGGAAACCACCCCCATGATCCAGTTACCTTCCACCAGGTTCTTCCCTGGACATATGGGGATTACAATTCAAGATGACATTTGGTTGGGGACATAGAGCTGAACCATATCAAGGATAAACATCAACATACATTATTTAGAATTTTTCTATGAAAGAGATTTGTTTATTCTTCTCCATTTATTAATTTAATTATATCAGTATAGACTCATGGATATTTATTTTATACCTTAGGCTCTTACTACTGTATTTGGTTGCTCAAATTGTCTTAGATTTGGAAACTGGGATTCCTTTCTGTCTGCTCATTAGCTCCTTTGATAAACACCATCAATATTGTTTATTTATTTATTTATTTATTTATTTATTAGTGCTTTATTTCATATACCACAAAATAGCTTCCTGAAATTTAGACTGAGATTGTGTGGAATCTATAGATTCAGGTTAAGAAGAATGGACATATTAGAAATACTGTATCTTTCTTTTTTATTTATTTATTTATTATTATTATTATACTTTAAGTTCTAGGGTACATGTGCATAACGTGCAGGTTTGTTACATATGTATACTTGTGCCATGTTGGTGTGCTGCACCCATCAACTCGTCAGCACCCATCAACTCATCATTTACATCAGGTATAACTCCCAATGCAATCCCTCCCCCCTCCCCCCTCCCCATGATAGGCCCCGGTGTGTGATGTTCCCCTTCCCGAGTATTAACATGGAATATCTCTCCATTTACTTAGATTTTCTTTTATTTCTTTCATCAGAATTTTGTACTATTCTGTACATTTTGTAGATGCCATATGTACTTTGTTAAATTTATACTTCAATCTTTTATTATTGGTGCTATTATAAATGGCATTGTGTTTTAAACTTCAAATTCCAATTATTTATTATTACAATACAGAAAGCAATTGACATCTCTATTTTAACCTTGCATTTACTATAAGCCATACAATAGCTTATTAGTTTGAGGAATTTTGTGTGTGGATTCTTTGGAGTTTTCTATATAGACAATTATATTATCTTTGAACAGAGAGTTTTCTTTCTTACTTCTGAATCTTTATATACATATTTTTATTTCCTTCTCTTATCTTTTGCACTAACTAGGGTTTACATTATGATGTTGAACAGGAGTATAGAGCAGGGACACCCGTGTATTTTCCCTGATGTTAGAAAACATTTAGTTTATCATTTAGTATAAATAAGCTGTAGATTTTTGGGGAAGGAGGCAGATATTAAGTTGAGAAGTTCCACTGTATTACTACTTTACTGAAAGTTTTTATAATGAGGGAGTGTTGGATTTTGCCATCTTTTTTATGCATCAATTAATATGATTCTGTAAGTTTTACTTAACCTGTTGTTGTGCTGGATTATGTTAAATGAACATGTTGCACTTTGTGGTGGTATATAATTATTTTTATACATTGTCAGATTCAATTTGCTTACATTTTATTCAAGATTTTTGCATATATATTCATTAGAGACATTGGTGTATAGTTTTAATTCTTGTGATTTCATTTATTTTATTATTAATGTTTGCCTCATAAAATGAGTTAGCAAGTGTTCTTTTTGCTTCTATCTTCTGGAAGATATTACAAATAATTGGTAAAATTTCTTCCTTAAATTTTTGGTAGAATTCATCAATGCAACCATCTGGGCCTAGTGATTTCCTTTTGGAGGGTCACTAATTGTTGATTCAATTTTTTTGACAGATCTATATGGCTATTCAATTCTTCTGTTTCTCTTTATTTGAGTTTTGTTACTTCATATCTTTCAAACAATCAGTCCCTTTCATCACGGCTATCAAATTTGTGATCATAGAATTGTTTATAATATTCCTTTATTGTCCATGTTAATATCCATGTGATAAGTAGTTATGATCCCTTTTCTATTTTAATATTAATAATTTTTGTCTTCTTTTTTGTTGATTATCCTGAATTAGTGGTTTATCCACTCTATTTATCTTTTCAAGTAAACTGTTTTTGATCTTAGTGACTTTTTCTATATTTTGCCTGGTTTCAATTTTATTTTTTTCTTTTCTAATTCGCATTATTTCTTTCTTCTGTTTGCTTTAGTCTGAATATTTTCATTCTGTTCTAAGATGAAAGCTTAAGTTATAGATTTTAGATCTTTCTTCTGGCCTAATAAATGAATTTGATGCTATAAATTTTTCTCTAGTAGCTGCCTTTGATGCATCCCACAAGTTTTGATAGGTTTTATTTCTGTTTTCATTTAGTTTATTTTCTTAAATTACCATAAGACTTTTTGACTCATATGTTATTTAGAATTATATGTTTAACCTTAAAATATTTACCAATATTATCACTATCTTTCTGTTTTTGATTTCTTCCTTAATTCCTTTGTGGCTTGAAGAAGTAATTTGTATGATTTCTATGGTTTTAAATTTGATGTGATATGTTCTTTTGACCCAGAATAGGGTCTATCATGGAGATTATTCTATGTGAGTTTGAAAGAAATATGTATGCCACTATTGTTGGATTTAATATTCTATAATTGTCAATTAGATCAAGTTGATTGATAGTCAACTATATCTTTTTATGTCTTGCGCCTAATGAATACATCAACCACTAAGAGAGGGTTGAGGAAGTCTCCAGCTGTAATAGTACCTTTGTCTATGTCTCCTTCTAGTACTATCAATTTTATCTCCTGTATTTTGGCTCTCCACTGTTAGGTGTATGCACATTAAAGATTGCTAGGTCTGATTGGAGAATGGACTCCTTTATCATTATGTAATGCTTCTCTTATCACTGATAATTTTGTGTGTGTGTGTTGAAGTTTTCTCTTTCTTAGATTAATAGAATGTCTCTCAAGTTCTTTTGAATAGTGTTAGCATTGTATATCTTTCTCCATCCCTTTATTTTTCACATAAATGTGTCTTTTAACATAAAATTGTCTCTGACTTTGTCTTCTAATTTATGTATGTAGATTATTCACATTTAAAATGATTATTTACATGGCTACATTAACAACTACCATGTTTATAACTGTTCAAATCATTGTACATTTTTTTATTAATAGCTTCTTTTCTGCCTTCTCTGATTTTAAAATAACATTGTAGATGATTGCATTTTCTCTTCTCTCTTAGTATAACAATTATACTTACTTTTAGAAAATTTTAATGGCATTCCTAGAGTTTGCGATATACATTTTCAACTAATCTAAGTTCATTTTCAAATATTACTATACATTTTCATGCATAATGCAGGTACTTAGAAGGTTTTTTCTAATTTCTCTCTCCTACTTCTTATATCATTGTCACCATTCATTTTTATCCCTATGTTATAATCGCTCAATACATTGCTATTATTCCTTTGGAAAAAAGTCTTATATCAATTAAGAATAGTAAAAATAAAACATTTAATTTTTATATGTATTTATTTATTCTCTGATTATCTTCGTTTCTTTATATAGACGTAAGTTTCTGACGTACATTATTTTTCTTTTAAAGAACTTTTTTAAAACATTCTTTCAGGTCAGGTGTCCTGGTGATGAATTCCTTTAATTTTTGTTTATCTGAGAAAATATTTCTCTTTCACTTTTGAAGGATAATTTCACTGTATATAGCATTCACATTTGATAGTATTTATTTTTCTTTCCATACCTTAAAAATTATATTTCAGTTTATTTTTGCCTGTATGGTTTTTGATGAAAAGTGCAGGATGGGTAACATGCTTTATTCCTGTCTTCTTTCAAGATTTTTTTCTTTGCCTTTAGTTTTCTGTGGTTTAAATGTAATATCCTTGACAATAGATTTTTTTATTTATTCTGTTTAAAGAACAAGCCAGATGCAGTGTATTGTGTAATAGAAACTGAGATAAATAGAGCTTGAGTGTAGTATTTTATGTTATTCTGGCTAGAAGCTGTGATCGATTTAATATTCGCTGCAGCTGCAGATGATGGAGATTTCTTCTAGGGTCTTTGTTTTTGTCTCCTCTGTTATCTTTGGGTTTTCCAAATAGAACCTGTTTCTAACAGTTCTTTTGTTTGGTGTTTTTTTTTTTGTTTTGTTTGTTTGTTTGTTTTTCATCAATCCACTGTTATTATACTGGAGCCCTGATGCTATTGTGGCAAAATGTAGGTGAGGGGAACATTCTATAACCTTACAATTCAATCTTAGTCTTTTAGTTGATCAATGTTCTTCACAAAAGTTTCTTAGCCTTATGCTTGCCTACCTTAAGTGAGACAGAAAGGTTAAAGAGGGCTGGAGTTGGTTAACTGCCTTTCCATCAGTTTGGGAAAGTCTGTGATGCAGTCTTTTCCATTGCAAGGGAGTCCTTTGTTACCTCTCTTTTGAGATATTTCAAACAGTTACTTTTCTCTTATCCTGTTAGAAATACAAACAGGTTTTTCTCGACTCTTTACTGGGAGCATGTGGTGGTATTTCTTAAATTAAAGCTCATGAAAGTCAGGGGTTTCTTTAAGAACGGTCCTGACCAGGCACAGTGGCTCACGCCTGTAATCCCAGCACTTTGGGAGGCCGAGGTGGGTGGATCACGAGATCAGGAGATGGAGACCATCCTGACTAACACCATGAAACACCGTCTATACTAAAAATACAAAAAATTAGCCGGGCGTGTTGGTGGGTGCCTGTAGTCCCAGCTACTCGGGAGGCTGAGGCAGGAGAATGGCATGAACCTGGAAGGCGGAACTTGCGCTGAGCCGAGATGGCGCCACTGCACTCCAGCCTGGGCGACAGGGCGAGACTCCATTTAAAAAAATAATAATAAAAGTAAGAAAAAATCATGGTCCTTAGGAGTTTCTCATTTTCAAGTCAGTCTATAGCCTCGAGCAGTTTGTCAAAATTATCATTTCAGTGTTCCCACCAGTTTATGGCTCCAGTGGCTTCTGCTTGGGGAAAATTGATCTCAGCTTCATTTCTCTGTATTTGCTTGTCTTTCCAGATTAAGAGGAGTCAGTTTGCCCTACGACCTCAATTCTCTGAAGGATAAAAGAAAATCATTGATTTTTAGTTTGTTTACCTTTTTTCTCATTTTAAGAATAGGAGTGATGACTTTCAAGCTTTTTACATATCAGAAAACAGAAGTCTGTAAGAATTCTTTTTTGACTGAATGTCTAGTGTTCCAATGTCTGAGTCTATTACTTTGTAGACAAATGTCAATCAGTAGATGTTTGATTTAATATAGTATATACATTCACCCCATGAAACACTGTACACTTGTTAAAAGAAATAATATGCTTCTGATTGCTGATACAGGACAAAGGAAAAAGATATCCAGAATATATTATTTTGTATTATCCAGAAAATTATACAGTGACTAGTTGTGTACAATAAGGGAAGAATAAGAATTCTTTTTTATATTTAGTTGTACTAGCATAAAGAATCTTGAGAAGATATCTGTGATGGTTGATTTTGGATGTTAACCATCCACTTGATTGTATTAAGGGATACCCAAATAGCTGGTGAAGCACTGACTCTTTTCAATGCTCCTGTAGGCATTGAGCCAATCTTTCTTCTGCTAAAAGGGAAACCAAGTGGTTTGGCATTCCTCAGGTGTGGGTGTTTCCAGGGAAGATTGACATTTAATTCAGTGAATTGAATGGGGAAGATCTGCCCTCAATGTGGATGGGAAGCATCTAGTAAGCTGGGGGCCCAGATGGAACAAACAGGTGGAGAAAGGTTGAATTCAGGCTCTCTTTTCCAGAGAACTCCAGGTTCTGATGACTAGGGTTCTGATGACATGAACTTCCTTGTCAAAGGAAAGGTTGAATTCAGGCTCTCTTTTCCAAAGCCAGAGCCCCCTTTTTCTCCTGCCCTTAGTCATCAGAACTTCCAGGTTATGATGACATGAACTTCCTTGATTCTAAGACCTTTGGTCTTGGATTGAGCCATGCTACCTGCTTTCCTGATTCTCCAGCTGGCATATGGCCTATTGTGGGACTTCTCAATTTCCATAATTCAGTGAGCCAATTCCTCTAGTAAGTCCCTTCTCATTTCTATCTCTTGCTCTGTTTGTCTCTCCCTCTCTCTCTCCATAGATATATATGGAAATACACATTAGATTGGTGCAAAAGTAATTGCAGTTTTGCCATTACTTTTAATGGCAAAAACAGCAATTACTTTTCCACCAGCCTCATAATATTTTATTATTAGACATATAATAATATAAGGAAAGCAATGAATATTTATTGACCCCTTATTGCACACAAATGATCACTTACTAATTTTCTGAATATTACTTTTCACAAAATAATATATCGGGGATATATCTTTTCTTTTTTCTATATCAGTAATTAGAAGCATACTAATTCTTTCATATATATATGTATATATGTGTACACACAAATATATCAGTGCATTTGTGTGTATATATACACACATATCTGTATTCTGGGAGCATGTATATATATACACATATCTGTATTCTGTATTTACTGGGAGCATGTGGTGGTATTTCTTAAATTAAAGCTCATGAAAGTCAGGGGTTTCTTTAAGAATGGTCCTGACCAGGTACAGTGGCTCACGCCTGTAATCCCAGCACTTTGGGAGGCCGAGGTGGGTGGATCACGAGGTCAGGAGATGGAGACCATCCTGACTAACACCATGAAACACTGTCTCTACTAAAAATACAAAAAATTAGCTGGGCGTGTTGTTATACACACACACACACACACACACACACACATATATACATATCAATCTGTTTCTCTGGAAAACCCTGACTAAATAATAAGAAAATATTTAAAGTAGTTACCTATAGGAAGCAAAGGTAAGGGAATGAAAGAGTGGACAGGAGGCAGATACGGGAATTAGACAGTTTAATATAAACTATTTTAAACAATATTGTTATTTTAGAACCTTATGATTGTACTATTTACACAAAAACACAAGTAACATTCCTCAAGATGCTTTATTTGACTTTCATTTATAAACTTTGGGGCAAGTAACATTGATTTTTAAAGCTAATAACATTAAGGAAAGTCTCCTAGGAAATATGAGGTTTTTAGACATTCCTTGTCAACTTACACCCTGAGACTTGTGCTCCAGTCTATTTGGTCAGCCTGGATGTGAGATACAAAATATAGTCTTTCTTCTGGAATACATTAGAGTTTTTAAGGATGTGAGTATACTTTTAAAGTTTCATTGTGATGATTTTTGGATATTAACCTCCAATTTATATTTTGAATGCCACCTCATATAGTTTATTTGCTCTATCTTGTTAGCCAAATGTCAATCTTTTGGCCAGAAAACAGGATTGGAAGCCCCATATTTGCCAGAACACTTTAAGATTAGATCAATTTCAGTTTATTTTTATTCTCTTGGAAGACAGTGAAGAGTCATCTTTTCCTCTGGATATCAAAACAGATGGAGTTTTACCAAAGTGACAATAGAACTTGAAGATCTCCTCCACCCACCCACAGTCTGTTTTACTCTTTTACAAACTTAAGGTTCTTAGGTCAACTGTGGGTGAAACTGACTCTGCATCTATTAGGTTAACTGTAATAGAATAGAAAAATGCTCCCTTTTTAAATGGTCCACAGTAGTCATTGTGAGAATGTTCTTTAACAGAAAATTACGTAAAACTGTGGAAATAGTTTCAGTTAGTGACTCCATGAAACTATTGTTATCACTAAATTCCCTGCAACCTCAAGCTTGTTACCCTGCTTGAAAGTCTTTATTTACAACTGAAAGTGGGAATGGCAGGTGATGTTCATCTTATGTGTCAAATTAGATCTATTGTTAGTGGATACTCCTAGCAGTGTTGAGAAGGATTTTGATAACAACCTGACATTAAGACACACTTAAAGACAGAGTGCTATGATCCATCCGTGGTATTCATTATAGGTGTGAGAGGCGAGAGTGGTGGTACAAGAACTGTCAACTCCAGAAGGATTTGTAACTCCAGGAAGCCCAACTTTATTAATTATAAATTTTAGTAACTGCTACTAACATATCATTAATATAATGAAGACAGTAAAGACTAACCAATATTTATTGCATACTTACTATGCACCAGGTGCTGTGCTAAGGAACTTTTTTAAAAAAATCAATAGCTAATCTAATCATTGCTGAACGCCTATAAGATATCATCTCCATATAGTTTTTCATCAGTACAGATTATTTGTTCTTTAAAATGCCAGACCCAGCAATAATATGCATTGGAACTCATTTATTATAATAAAAAAATACAAAATTAAGTGAGAATCATATATAAGCCCTAGTTGATCTTGAAATATATTTCAAGATTCTCACTTAATTTTGTATGTGTATATATATATATATATATACACATATATATACATACACACTAGGTTTCAATAATTTTCTCAAATTTGCTATATAACACCTTCAAGATATTTGAAATATTCAACCAAATTTGAAGGATTTAGGAATTTTCATGATTTTAACACATTTTAAAAGTTTTACAATAATCTCTTAAGCAACAATTAAAAATAAATTTTCAATTAAATCTTTTCACCACAATAATGGTTTAAATAATATTTGTTTTGGTGAAAAACTCGATGGAGTAAATAGCTAAACAGAAGCAAAAAGATAAAAGAGAGACAAAAAGTTTAATGTGCAGGAAAGGTGTCTCAAAATCTGCAACATAATATGCATTTCTTCTCTTGGTTGTTTAAAGGAATTCCCACCATAGCCTTTATTCCATTAAACAGGGTAAGTATTATGACATAGAACAGGTGGTGTGTTAACATCTTTGATCATACTATAAACTAAATTTCCATTGCAGAAGAAACTATTGGAAATGTAATGAAAACATAATGAAGTCAACATTCTTGCTTACCAAATGGGACTTTGCAGCACAGTTAATTGGACGTCAGTGTGAAATGTTGACAGACAGAGAACAGAATGGAGGGAGAGATTTAAAGGGAGAATGATTTTATATAAGCATTTATATTTTCAGAAGTAGCTTTCACCATCTGGATATTTTCAATCATGTGGATAAAACATATAGTTGGATGAGATTTTTGGGTTTCATCTAGATTTCCCTATATCCTCTACACTGCTTACATAAGATTGAACACTCAATAGACACTCGCTGATTAATATTTGGCACCCTGTATTAACAATTACAAGTTTGATCTGAAACTGAATGTTTTGAAAATTGTGATATAAAATGTCACTCAGCTTTCTTCTTTTTATTTCTTTATTTGGCTTGAAGGCAGTGGGGCTTTCATCAATTCCTTAACAATTTTATTTAGAAATAATTTACCTACGACTCAATTCACCCATTTAAAGTACGCAGTTCAATGTTTTATTTTCTATTCACAACAATCACCACAATCTAATTTTCAAACATTTGTTTCACTGGAAATAAATACCATACCCAGTAATAGTCAATCCTGATTTTTCCCATGTCCTGCCCCTGCCAGTCTTAAGCAACCACTAATATATCTCTGTCTGTATAAATTTCCTTATTTTGACTATTTCATGTGAATGGAATCATAAAATAGATGGCCTTTCTGAATGCCTTCTGTTACTTAGCATGTTTTCAGTGTTCATCTCTATTAAATCATGTATTATTTATTTTTATTGCAAAACAGCATTCCACTATATAGATATACCATATTGTATTTATCCATTCATCGTTTGATAGACTCTGCAGTTGTCTTCATTTTTTGGCCTTTATGAACAGCGCTGCTATGAACATTCACATACAAGTTTTTACATAGATACATGTTTTCATTTCTCTGGGGTATATATTAGTTGTGCAATTACTGGTCATATAGTAACCCTGGTTGAGGAAAGCCTAGACTGTTTTCCAAAGCTGCCGCACCATTTTCAAATCCCACCAGCAGTGGATGAGGCTTCAAGTTTCTCTAGTAATACTGGCCTGTTGAGCCTAGAGTAGAGCTTTGGCCCTATTAGTAAAATCCAGCCCCAGAGGAGGAGCTAAGGAGAAAGGGAGCCCTTGTCTTCTTGGCAATACACACTGGTAGTAGAACTTCTGAAACACAGAAAGGTGAGGGGAGAGAGTGGCCCAAATAATATTCTACCTTTTCTCACCAAGATTTAGTAGATTTTCTTGAATAAATCTTTATTTCTATATGCCATTAGGACAATTTTTAGATATTTTGAATAATTGTTTTTTTCCATACACATAGTTTTCACCAGTTAAATTGATGTCTTGGTATGAGGAGCATCTGTGGAGTTCTTTATTCTACTATTCTAGAAGTTTTTATCCTCTTATTACTAATTTAAATCACTGTCTCCCCTTCTGATTACTTACTGACTTGAAGTGGCTTATGTAAATATGGTCCTTGACACAAAATTAGTCATTAAATATGTTGTTTATATGTCACTGATTTCTCATCCGACACAAAGGAGGCCCGTAAACAGTCAATATAGAATTTCATATGAAGTGAAAATGCAGTCATGTGTTGCTTAAGGACAGGGATACTTTCTGAGAAATTTATTGTTAGGCGATTCTGCCCTTGTGTATATCACAGAGTGTACTTATACAAACCTAAATGGTATAGTCCACTACACACCTAGGCTATACAGTATAGCCTATTGTTCCTAGGCTACAAACCTGTACATGTTACTGTACTGAATACACTAGGCAATTGTGACACAATGGTATTTGTGAATTTAAACATATCTAAACATATAAAGGTACAGTAAAGATACAGTATAAAAAGATAAAAAATTGCATACCTATGTAGGGCACTTACTATGAATGGTTTGCAGAACTGGAAGTTGCTCTTTGTGAGCCAGTGAGTGAATGGTGAGTGAATGTGAAAGCCTAGGACATTACTGTATGCTAGTGTAGGCTATATTAACTTTATATACACTTAGATTGCACAATCTATATTTTAAAACATTTTTTCTTTAGTCATAAATTAATCTTAGTTTATGACATTTTAACTTGATAAACATTTTCCTTTTTTAAACTGTTCTGACTCCTAATACACATTCTAAAAACACACATCATAGAGCTGTACAAAAGTATTATTTCTTTATATCCTTATTCTATAAGCTCTTTTCTATTTTTAATTTTTCTTGTTTTTTTTTTTTTTACTTTTTAAACTTGTTGTTAAAACCTAAGACACAAACACACATTAGCCTAGGCTTATGTGTGGTCAGGATTATCACTATCACTGTCTTTCACCTCCACACCTTGTCCCACCAGAATGTCTTCAGGGGCATAGCATGCATAGAGTTGTTATCTCCTATGATAACAATGCCTTTTCTGGAATACTTCCTGAAGGACCTGAATGAGGTTGTTTTACAGTTAATTTTTTTTTATATAAGTAGAAAGAGTACACTTTAAAATAATAATAAGTAGTATAGTAAGTACATACACCAGTAACATAGTCATTTATGATCAAGTATATACTGTGCATAATTGTATATGCTATACTTTTATATGACTGGAAGCACAGTAGGTTTCTTTATGCCAGCATCACTACAAACACATGAGTGATGCTTTGTGCTATCATGTCACTAGGCAATAGGAACTTTTCAGACCCATTATAATCTTATGGAACCACTGTCATATATACAGTTCATCGTTGACCAAAATATCATTATGTGGAATATCACTGTATTCTTCAAAATAAAGGCTGACATTTTCAGATAAAGGAAAACTATGGATTTGTTGCTAGCATATCTGGACTTCAAGGAATGATGATTTTATTAGGCTGGATGAAAATAATGGTAAATGGATATTCAAATCTTTTGCAGTGAATGGAGGCCATTGGAAATGGGAAGTATATAGGAAATAGTAGGAATATATCTTAATTTCTTTAAAATACACATGACTGGTTTAAGAAAAACTTAAAGCATTAACCTGAGAGGCTTAGAATTTATGTGGATGTGATATATATGACAAATATAGCATGAAGTGTGGAATGGCGTAAATGAAGCTATAAAATTGCAAGCTTTTCATATTTTGTGTGAAGTTCTACAATATTAACTCTAAACAGACTGTGAAGAGCTAACAATGCATAGCATATTTCCTACAGAAAGCACTAAAACATGAATGTAAAGAAATGTAACTAAAAAGTCAATAGATAAATAAGTTGCAATTCTGAAGTATTCAAGTGATAAAAAAGAAGGTAGGGAAGAGAAAGAGAAACAATAAGCAGAGGGAACAAACAAAAATAAAAGTTTATAGGACTAAATCAAACCATATCAATATTACATTAAATATTAATACAATGAGCAGACTAATAAAAGCAGAAATTACTAGACTAGATTAAAATGAAAGATCTAACTATATGTTGTCTACAAAAATGCACTGTCAACATAAAGACACATAGAAACTGAAAATCATTTATGGGAAAAGGTACAGCATACAAATTATAATCATAAGAAGATTGCAATGGCTATATTAATATCAACTAAAATAGACTTCAAGACAAAGTATATTATTAAAGAAAAAGAAGGTGTTTCATAATGATTAAAAGACCAATTTATCAGAAAGTCAGGACAATTTGTATCTGCTTAATAGGATAATTTCAAAATGTAGTAAAAAATGTCAATAATAAATAAATAGATAATTCAACAATCATTCTAGAAAAAATCTATTCCTTTTGCAATTAATAGAATAATTAGACAAAAAGACCAGTAGAGATTTAGAGAATCTAAACAACAGTATTAACCACCATAAGCTAATTAATATTTATAGAACACTACACCAAACAAATGTTACAGAATGTACCCCGAACGTTATAGATGTTTTCGAAGCACACATAGCATATTCATGAAGATACATCATATATGCTGAGCCACAAAAAAATAAATTTAGAAGAATTTTAAATAAATTTAAAAGAATCAGGAAAGCTGGTAGTGTAATTCAGTCTGAATTCAAAGAACTGAGAACAAGGAAAGCCAACAGTGTACTTCTCAGTCCAGACCAAACCTATGAGAACCTTGGGGTGGGGGGATGGGGAGAACTTGTGGAGGTCCTGAAGTCCAAAGGCCTAAAAATCTGGAGCTCTAATGTTTGAGGCAGAGGAAGATGATGTCCAAACTCCAGAAGAGAGAGGGGATTTGTCTTGTCTATACTTCATTGTTCTATCTGGACCCTAAAGGGATTGGGATAATATCGCCTCACGTTCGTGCAAGTGGATCTTCTTTACTAAGTATACTAATTCAAATGCTAATGTCTTCTTGAAACAGACATCAGATTCACACCCAGAAATAATGTTTTACCAGCTGTCTGGTTATCCCTTAATCCAACCAAGTTGACAAGTAAAATTAACCATCACATTATGACGGGAGACAAGGAAGGGAAACCTAAGCAGAGCCTGGTAGACTGCTTAAATTGAAGAGGTAGAGAGAAGAGTCCAGAAAAACAAAGGCAGCTAAGGTTTTCAGGGCAGAGTAATGCAACAGAACTCTAAAGATCCACAGAATTTCCCCCTTGGGTACTCAGCAGAAGAGTGATGAGTGCATGGCTATGAAGAAACTCTCTGAGGCAGGCAAGGTGGCTCACAACTGTAATCCCAGCAATTTGGGAGGCCAACGCAAGTGGATCACTTAAGGTCAGGAGTTCGAGACAAGCCTAGCCAACACGGTGAAACCCAGTCTCTACTAAAAATAAAAAGGTGGTGGGACGTGGTGGCAGGCACCTGTAATCCCAGCTACTTGGGAGGCTGAAGCAGGAGAATAGCTTGAATCTGGGAGGTGGAGGTTGCAGTGAATCAAGATTGCACCACTACACTCCAGCCTGGGTGACAGAGCAAGACTCCAGCTCAAAAAACAAAGAAACAAACAAAGGAAACTATCTGAGACAAAGATAAGGCTACCTATAAGGATTAGAGGAAGTAGTACACAGAGATCACACAAAAGTGAGAATAATGCCTGTTTCCATTGGTGAGATTGAGAAATGTCATAATTCACAGGGAATTCAGTTGAACACTTAAAAGGGTCTTATCTCAGAAGAGAAAATAATTAACCCTAAACTAAACATCACTCTTTGCTTCTATCTAACAAATCTTAAAAACAAAATCCAAAAATATCAAACTGTTTTCATGTAATTTAACTGCATCCAAAAACAAAGCTCAAGAATATTCAAGGGAATAAAAAAAATAAAGCCCCTAAAAAAAAAAAAATTCACAATATCTAGCATCAAATAAAAATTTACCAGACATGCAAAGAAGCAAGAAAATAAAACCTGTTGTAAGGAGAAAAAAAAAATCACTCCATTGAAACCAATCCTGAACTGACACAAATGTTAAGAATAAACATACAAAGACATTACAATGGCTGTTATAACTATATTCAAAAGGTTTAAAATGTGAGAGACAATATCAAGCATGCTGAGACACAAAATTTGTTGAAAAAATCAAATTTGTAGAGAGTAAGGCTACAATGTCTGAGATGAAAAATACATTAAATGTAATTAATGACAGAAGAGACACTGCAGAAGAAAAGATCAGTGAACAGAAAGGCATAGCAATATAAACTCGTCAAAATGAAAAACAGAGGAAAAAATGACTAGGAAAAAATGACAAATACCTAAAAATGTGGAAATAGCTTTAGAACTGGGTAACAGAGGATGAATCTTAAAGAAATGTTCTGGTGAGGGCTCAGAATTGGACAGCTGTAGAGAAAGCCTCAGTCTTCTTAGAGATTACTTAAATGGTCATGACCAGAATGCTGGTAGAAATATGCAGAGTAAAGGTCATTCTGATGAGGTTTCAGAGGCAAATCAGGAACATAGTACTGGCAATGGAAAGAAAGGCCACCCTTATTGTTAAATGACAAAGAACTTGCCTGAGTTGTGTTCAGTCCTGGTGTTTTGTGAAAGATTGAACTTGTGGGTGATAAAGTAGGGATGTTTTGCAAAAGAAATCTCCAAGCAAAGTTTTGAAGGTACAGCATGGCCTTGCTTAACTATTTATAGCAAAATGTGAGAAGAGTGAAACTAATTAAAGATAACATTTATAATTAAAAGATAAACAGGGCTGGGCACGGTAGTGGCTCATGCCTGTAATCCCACTGCTTTAAGAGGCTGAGGCGGGCAGATCACTTGAGGCCCAGAGTTCAAGACCAGTCTGGCCAACATAGTGAAACCTTATCTCTATTAAAAAAAAAAAAAAAAAAAAAGAAAAAGAAAAAGAAAAAAAAAATTAGTCAGGCATAGTGGCAGGCACCTGTAATCCTAGCTACTTAAGAGGGCAAGGTAGCAGAATTGCTTGAGTCTGGGAGGCAGAGGAGGCTGCAGTGAGCTGAGACAGTGACAGCGTGAGACTTCACCTCCAACAAAAAAAGCAAACATAATATAAAGAGTTAGAAAATTTTCTGTTTATAAAAAATGAGAAAATGTATTTAGGAGAAAACCCGAAGAGTATGGTCAAGTGACAGTTTGATAAAGAGGTTAGTATGGATAGAAGGAATCCAGATTGCTATTCATCAAGGTAAAAACAGTGTATTCGTTCATTTTCACACTGGTAATAAAGACATGCTCGAGACTGGGAAATTTACAAAAGAAAGAGCTTTAATTGGACTTACAGTACCATGTGGCTGGGGAAGCCTCAAAATTATGACGGAAGGCAAGGAGAAGCAAGTTCCATCTTACATGGATGGCAGCAGGCAGAGAGAGAATGAGGAAGATGCAAAAGTAGAAACCCCTTATAAAACCATCAGATTTCGCCAGACCCACTCACTACCACAGGAACAGCACAGAGATAGTCACTCCCTTGATTTAATCATCTCCCACTGGGCTCCTCCCACAAAACACAGGAATCATGGGAGCACAATTCAAGATGAGATCTGGGTGGGGACACAACCAAACCATATGTTTCCGCCCTGACCTCTCCAAATCTCGTATCTTCACTTTTCAAAAGCAATCATGCCTTCCCGGCAGTCCCCCAAAGTCTTAACTCATTTCAGCATTAACTCAAAAGTCCACAGTCTAACATATCATCCGAGACAAGGCAAGTCCCTTCTGCCTAGGAGCCTGTAAAATCAAAAGCAAGCCAGTTATTTCCTAGATACAGTGGGGGTGCAGACATTATGTAAACACAACCGTTCCAAATGGGAGAAATTGGCCAAAACCAAAGAACTACAGACCCCATGAAAGTCTGAAAACCAGCAGGGTAGTCAAACCTTAAAGCTCCAAAATTATTATTAGTTTTTTTTTACAAAGTCATGGGAGTGAGGCTGCCTAGAGCTTTTTTACACTTTTACCCTTTCTGCCATGTGAGGACACAGGATTTGTCTTCTCCAAAGGACATAGAAACATGACACCATCCTGGAAGCAGAAAGCAGTCCTCACTAGGCACCAAATCTGTCTGCACCTTAATCTTGGACATCTCAACCTCCAGAACTTTGAGAAATAAATATATATTATTTATAAATTACCCAGTCTGTGGTATTTTATTATAGCAGCAGGAACAGACTAAGACGCACCTTAGGTGATGTGTAGATATTATAGGAGAGGATAATAAAGGGCAAACATTGTAAATTAGAGTTATGCAATGGTAGAAGGTGCTACTATGCATCCAATGGTAGATATATGTGAGCTCTCAATATGCCTGTGTTAACAAAAAGATGAATAGTATTTTCTTCCTCTTTGAACAGACTTTATCTACCAACACTTGTCCCAGTAGCTCAAAAACATTTTATGTAAAGTCCACTTTAAATTTAAACTTCATGTTTAACACAGTCTTTTAATTTAGTGAGTCTGGAAATGAAGTCTCAGTTTACATCATATACATATGATATGCGATATATCTACTCTTAAGCAAGAGAAAAACACAAGCTATGTTTTACTATACTTTTTATTATTATATTTTAGTAGTATGTATAGTTCTTAAGAGTAAATTATTGTGAAAATACAGATACTTCCATAAAACTCCACTGTAGTTTATTCGTATTTACAATTATAATAAATCTTTCCAAACCCCAGCCATAATAATCTGATTGAAGCAAAAAGAGGAGCAAAGAGAAATGGCATCTGCAGAGTTGCCACAATTTTATTGCAATATGTATAAGCAAAGTATAATTATGCAGTAAAAATAAACTTAAAGAATTATGATTCAGGTTTACAGATTAAGACATTAATTCTGTGGATATATGAGCAGTCAGTGGTAGTTTTAGTCACCTACGGCAATTCCTCAACTTCACAATAAATATTGTGTTAATTCTGTGGTTACCATGGATTTACTAAAGCCCAAACATTTGGTTTCATTAAAGCGTATCCAGTTGAAAGTAATGCTGAACTAATTATTTAATACTCAACAACTGGGCTTTTTAACTTTGCTGTTAGGTTGTTTGCCCAGCCCATGGAAAGCTCAAGAATCTTTGCTTTGGAAACCTTGTTTCAATGTCCGTATTTCAGTCAGTTCTTCTCAAGCCTCAGCAGAATCCGTGGTTAACTTTATTACAAAGTTTATCCAAATTTGTTGTGATATTCTCATTATAAGCCTGATTTTCCACTAGCCTGTGTTCCACTTTGCCATGTACTTTTCTCCATCACTACCACAGTGCGAGCACCTTAGGAAATGTGGATGAAAATAAGGAAGAGCAAGTTTACGTAAAGGGAGCAAGTAGGTGTTTACATGTTTGTTCTTCTAAATAAATCAAGGAGGTTTTGGTGTCTGTGGGCTTTTTAGAAAATTGGTCAGTTTACCTAGCCAAGGACCAAAGATCTTTCTTTTAGTGCTGCTCTCTGTCTCCCAGTGCTTGCACCCACCCATGCACTCAGCTAAAAGAGTATATACTGACAGCCATATTAGTAGTTGCAAAATTAAGCCCCACCCCTCGGAAGCAGGATATTTCTCCCACCCCTGCACTGGACTCCCGATCATTTACTCAGCCCACCACTTTGAACTTCTCGTGGAAGGGAGTACACAAGTGACTGAGGCGGGAACTGGAGTGCACGAGCACTGGAATTGGCCAATGCTTTGGCGCCTGCAGGATCAAACTCCACTCATTCAGACCTGCTGCACTGCACCCCTTATGGGAGGGAACACCCAGGTGAGTGGGTGCAGGAGCCAATGTGAGCAGTTTTCGTCGCCGGCAGGAGCAAACTCTGCGCAGGCCCCCAGCAGTGTCCAGGCAGGGTGCTTGTGACTCCTGAAGCCTCAGGGGGCATGTTACAGTGCTCTTTTAGCTCTGCCATCCATGGAAAGCTTAAGTGTTAAGAGCTCAGTGGGCCTTCTGCCCTTTTGCACGAGGGCAAAGGACTAGTGTGACAGCCTTTTGTATCTACACTCGTGGCTTCCAAGCTCTTGTCCGGCATCCAGGAAAAATGTTGCACAAACTAATTGAAGGATGATAAATGCAGGGGATTTTATTGCCAATGACAGTTGCTCTGAGCAGGATGGGGAGCTGTAAGGAGGATGGGGCACGTAGGTAATCTTCCCCTGGAATCTGGCCATCTCTGCCGGATTCTTCTCTGAAGTTACGCCATCAAACCTCCCTCTGAAGTTAAGCCACTTCTCTCCCACGTCCAGCTATACTTTCCAGCGTCCAACTGCTTCTCCTCTCTACCAGCTGAGTCTGCGGTCTTTATAGGCACCAGATGGCAGGTGGGGTAGGCAATGGGTTGTTTAGGAAAAGACAACATTCCAGCAGGAAGACGGACAGAAGTTCTCGCTTTGAGCCGGAGTTTCAGGCTTTTCAGCTTGAGGGTGGGAATTTGCTGGGGACCTGCTACTTTTCTGCCTAGAATTTTTCTGCCTCCTGCCTCTATCATTGTATCACCTCGGCCAGTCCTAGCTAACTTGATGTCCTCATCTGGACATCTGACTCAAACTGAGCTAATCATTTAATTAATGGGCTGATGTTGGCTATGCTGCTAATCATCAAACCAATTTCAGTAATTCCATCAACACAATAAAGACATTTTATCCAAATTTGCTGAGCCAGTGATTGGCTAAGATTCAGATGTGGAAATTTCTGTTTCTGTTTTTTACATAAATTGTATCTTGTGACAGTGATAGGAAAAAGATATCCTCAATTTTAATTATTATAGTGGTTTTTAAATATTTCTTAGCTGCAGAATTTTGGTTCAAAGAAGATTTTCCTGTAAAGTCCTTTATGTTAAACACACAAATGTGCAGTTGCTTCAGTTGATGTTGGAGGGCTTCCCACAAACACCCACCCATGTCCATTGTTCCAGAAACACCTGAAGGAAAGGCACATGATGCCCTTAGGAGCACTGTTTGAAAATTATTCATTTATTAAAAACAACACACTTTGAAATAAAGTTGAATCAGGATGCAATTTGAAAAAATTGACAAATGTTGCCTTTGCCACAATGAGATCCTGAATATATCTTTTCATTGATTAGCTCTGTGTATCTATATAATTAGGAAATACTAATTATCTTTTCTTTTTTCCAAGTTTTTATTGATTTAGTATTCATTTCTGGAAGTTCCAGTACTAGTGATGTCAAATACTCTTTATTGGTACTGGCTATTTCTAACAATACACTTAGAAATTTACTAGATATCATATTTATTGTTTTGTTTCATCAGAGTTTCCATTTACAGTCAGTTTTCATTCATTCTGATAATCTGCCTAATGAAAATGCTCTATAAATATAAAGATACTTTCTCTCTATTTAATATATGCAAAAAGTTTCTTGGTTTGAAATATACCCTGGATAGTATTATAGAATAAAAATTTATATTTCAACATATGTTTCCGAAACATTTTGACACAGTAGCTGTTTAAAACTTGGAAACATTCTTAGCACTGGATCCAACAAAATTGAAAACATTAGACTAGGAAATAATCTCTGTATCCACAGACTTTTATGTGCAAACAACAACAAAAAGAGAAAGAGAGAATTTTTTACATAAATCAAAACCTCTTAACTTGAGATTTATGAAGGTGTCCGCAAAACTTTTCCATACCAACTGATTCCAGATAGAACCTAATTCAGGCAGAGTATGAAAGGAAAGCTGTTTCCTCAGATCATAGGGTTTCCCTCTGATTCCAGGCTTTTCAGCAAGCCTTTGTAGCACCTATAGTCAGGAATTCAGTCAAACTTAGAAAGAGGAGTCAAAATCAGCAGTGTTATCATGTAATTTCCCTTATTTTTCTGTATCTATCTTAAGTTATTGAAACCTCTTAATTGATGAATGAAGACTTTATCAAGCCTGGCAGCAACCATTATGTCTCTGATTTTCCTTGAAATGTATCTGTCATGCAACTCAAAATTGAATAGCCAGTTTGGGGCTTAACCAGAGACATGGCACTGACTTAAGACACTCTGAAGGGAATGAATGATTAATGCAGTTTATAGACAGGGTAGTGCTTCCTCTGTCTCATGTGCTTTTTGTATGTAATCTCTAGTGGTTCAAGTTCAGATGGATCTAATGAAAAAGGACTAGATGTTTTCCACCTTCCCTTCAGAGCATGCTGTACGATTTATCCACTGACAAAATGTGCTAATGAAATGTCACCTTGGACAGCTTGGTAAAGGATTGATGGGCTGAAAGTTTTGCACTTTATTTAACTTTTGCAGGAAAAATGAATAAGTCCTCCAAACTCTGTATGATATAGAGATCCATTATGGTTTTCTGACTCAGGAAGTAGCTATGCCACTGATGGAATATAGAAAGAGAAAGATGCTGATGGGGAAATTTTTATCAATAAACAAATTGAGAATATGTGGTTTCGTTATGCTTCAATTCTAAATTACTGCCAAGTTATGTAATTTTATGAAGGCATTTCCTTTATATACTTTCTATAATTGTTTGCAATCTATTAGTCTATCAATGACAAATAAAACCGTCAGCCTTCATAACCAATTGCATTGCCTTATTTCTTTGTTTTTTGCCCCTTCTTTACCAGAGTCCCCAGCATAAAATTCATCCCAAGAATGGTTTTAAGCCTTTTATTTTTTCCAGTGATAAAAATTCTTAATCTGTGAGCAAAGGTTACTGGTGATCATTAAAGAAAACTGAAATGGTAGACAAAGGATTAGGATGTCAGAGGAAATAAAACTGTAAATAATCAGAGATTCTGTTGATAAAGATAAAAGGGCAAAACATACAAAATGGACTATCACTGATAAAAAAATCAAAGAAGCAAGTGAAAATATGCAAAGAAACTAATATTTGCCTCCTGATACAGGTAGGTAATGACTATTTGTATTATGATTTGTATATATGTACACCAACCAAAATAAATAACCACACAATATATGCATGCACACACACACACACAAGCTTAAAGTGATGGAAGAGTGTCTATCATAGGACATTTTCTTACTCTTTAGTCTAAAGAGAAAATCTAGTAGAACCTATTAAATATCAGGGCAGGAAAATTATCTCTGATCTAGGTTTCAGTTTTCCATAGCTGTTAAAATGGGAATTATGGTATCTTTAGGGCAACACTAACTGCTACAATAATTAAGTCCCCAAATTTCGGAAACTGAGTAAAATAGAAATTTATTTATTATACAATATTATGTTTAACATCGTAGAGAGTTATCCACTTCTAAGATAGAGGGATCTTGACTCTTTCCATCGTGGGCCTTTTCTATTTTTAATACATGGTTTCCAGAGTTGTTTAACTTACCTATGTCAAGTGGGCCTAGGGAAAAGAATATAAGACTCAGCTTTTGAGTCTCTTATGAGCCGGGCTTGGAAGAGACCCACAATCCTTTTGCTCATCAGTAGACTACGTGACTAATCCTAATGCCAATTAAGCCTGGAAAATGTAAACTAACTGAATGTCTACAAGAAACAAGATTGATAATCGGGTAGCATTTCTTTCAGTTTTATGATAAAAATCTAATAATACAATGCATATAATAAGCCCAACGTATCTGTAACATTGATTTCCTGCTTTCTTTACCCATTCCTCTAATATTAACTGCCTCATAAGTATAAAAATGTATTATTGTTTCAATCTAATTAGAATAGCTAATTTGTCATCTTTGTTAAGAAAAGACAGAAGCACAGCCAAAGGACCATTCACTTAATAAAACTGAAGAAATTCGATTGTGAACTTTAGATTACAAAAATAGTAGTAAGAGAGAAGCTGCAGTTGCAAACCCACTGACTTTCACAATCATTTTGGCACTGAAAATATGTTTGTCTTTGACTTGTTAATATTCTGCCATATTTAATTCTCTCCTAACACATACTGTATTTATTGCATCTCAGCAAGATTTCCTAATTTTTTACTACGTACATACTTGGATGACAACCATGACATGAGAGCTGCTCAAAGGTATATTAAATATTTACACTTGTTTAATTTTTAAACTCTAAAAATAATCTGTTTTAAATGCGTTCATGTCACAGTGTAGTTGCCAAATTTTTTGAAGCATATATTTAACTAAAATATGAAAAAATTTGCAAATTGGTTGTAGCAGGACGAGCCACAGACAAAACTCCTCAGACACGGTGGAATTAAAGAAGGAAGTGGTTTATTCGTCCAGGAGCATCTGGCAAGACTCCTGTCTCAAGAGCCAAGCTCCCCAGTGAGCAATTCCTGTCCCTTTTAAGGGCTCACAACTGTAAGCAGGTCCTTGTGAGAGGGTCGTGATTGATTGAGCAAGCAGGGAGTACGTGACAGGGACTGCATGCACTGGTGGTCAGAGTGAAACAGAACAGACTGGGAAGTTCTATAATGTCTTTCTGTAATCTATAGATAACATCAGTTACTAGGTCAGGGGTCGAATTTTAACTACCAGGCTTAGGTCAGGCAGGCCCAGGCCTGGTTTCGGGTCTGGTTCCTTGGTTTTGGGTCTGGTTCCTAGGCGCCAGGCTACCTGCCTTTAATGTTGCTTCTCCTTCCTTTTCTGAGTATAAAACAATATAAAACAGTATGAGAGGGTCTGTCTCTCTTCTCTCATTTCCCCCCTTTGAGACTCTCACTTTTTATTAGTGTGAGTTCTCACTCTTATTTTCACTACTTATGTCCTCCTGTGCAATAGATTGATAATGATTCATATGGTACACTTGTGCTGATACATAACATGAAGTGACATTGAGAGACTGGGCTATATTCTTGGCTAATTGCAAAAACAAATTTCTTGTTTTTCCTGGAATTTCTGGTACTGGCACATTCAGTTCATCATAGAAAGTTTGAAATACTGGCTCAGGAGAGCATTTATAAACTTTTCCTCAAACCATGATATTTATTTGAAGACCCAGTCCAGCTCCATCAATTTCTAGGGTTACACATTCCCCCTTTTTTCTAGCAACGATTAAGGGAATTGGTTACTACTAGTTCTAAGGGGTTACACTGACCTCTGGTACAGAAAGGGCCACTTTTCCCTTGCTGAAGGTGGACAGAATTTTTTCATTTTTTAATCCAAGTAGCCTAAATAACACAAGACCAGTATCCACATTTATTTTTACACAGTCTTAATTTATGATAAATGTACTTATTTTCTGCCACATAGCCTCTTTCTTAATTAAGAGAACCACATCCTATTTTTAACTTATTACTATTAATGACAGCACAGGCATCGAATTTCAAGGTGACTCGCTTGGGCACCTCTTTTTTTTGTTTTGTTTTGTTTTGGCTAACACTTTACTCATATCTTTTATGAGGCCCCACCAGTCCTCAGTCCTTAATCTTATTTTAAAAACGTGGTCATGGGAGGCTCAGATGGGTCATAACACACATCAGGTTGGTCATTTCCTGGGCTACATACCTGCACAGAATAACATTATACAAACAAGTTCTTTATAGAGTTTCAGTACACTTGTAATAAACGTGAAATAATAGGACTGTAGCAACCTTTTGTCCTACCTCAGTGACTTGATGTATACACTAGGAACAGCGCTCACTCTGAAGAAGATCCGTTGAAGTCCTTACTGTACAAATCTAAAATTTAAGGAAAATGAGTCCCGCATGAGTTTTCTCATGCTTCAGCTGTGCGTGGACCAGTCAGCTTCCGGGTGTGACTGCAGCAGGGCTTGTCATTTTCTTTAGAGTCACTTTGCCAGGGTTGGCGAAGCTGCTCCCGTTCATGTACAGCTCACAGTCTACTGATGTTCAAGGATGGTCTCGGAGGTTGGGCCTGCTAGAATAAACTGAATCCAATATCTCTACGCAGTTATGTTCAACTGGGCTCTCTGATACCAGGAGCAAGGTGGTGGGGTTTAGGATGTTGCAAACTTCAATGGTTATGCAGGGATTTTTACAGAGCAAGCTTTGGTATCCAGTTAGTCCAGCATTCGTTAGCTAATGATGTCCTTTGGTATTTACTAAAGTCACCACAGCATGGGGGGACTTTATGTTTAGGTTTTGCCTAAGAGTTAGCTTATCTGCTTCTTGTGCTAACAGGGCCATTGCTGCTAGGGTCTTTAGACATGGGGGCCAGACTCTGGAAATCCTGTCTAGTTGTTTTGAGAGATAGGCCACTGGCTTTGGCCAGGATCCCACAGTCTGGGTTAAAACTCCAACTGCCATTTTTTTTTGACACATACTGTGTAAAAAGTTTTGTCAGGTCAGGTAGCCCCAGGGCTGGGGCTGACTTGAGTTTTTCTTTTAACTCATGAAAAGCTCATTGCTGTTGGTTGTAATGGATGTAGTTTATCTAATCTACATTTTTATTAACTGTCACCTACTAAAATACTGACTTAAATCCTATAGCTATTTGATTTCAAGCTTTAATCTGGTATTCTTTGCAGGGCTCCAATTGCATCTAAATAGATATGAGAGTTGAAAAGCCTATAAGGGGCTTCTCTTGCTTTATGATGTCTTATTTTTTTTTCCGTCTGGTTGATGAAATGCCAGGGTGAAAGGGATAGCCAAATGGACTAAAGCACAAGTGCCACTCTAGTTATTTGGCAGAATGTCCAGTAAATGTCCATCACAATACCACCACACATCTGCTCAGGGATGAACAAGCGCTGACTGATTGATAAGCTCTTGAAAATTTTTAAGCTCATCACATCCCTTTAGGTCTCTAAGGAATGCTAAGTTTCCTCCCTGTGGTGAGAGACACAAAGTGAACTTAGTGTTGGGAGACGGAAGCTGGATAGCCCTTGGGTGCTGACCCACAGGGTGCCGGACTTTGGGATATAGCAGAGAGAGCCTGGCATGACTTATTACTCCAAGCTGTAGAATCCTGGAAAAGCGCTACCATGCAGCCTAAGCATGGTTGACTGGAGGACCACTTTAGTAGAAGGGGGACAATCTGGGCCTCTGGCCTGCCATGTGCACAAGCGTAACAATTGCTTTTGTTTAACATGCAGATGGAATATTTTAACCAGGCATTTGCATCTTAATTGCTAGTTTGTTTTAAGTCTTTAACTTTTGTGATCCTCTAGTAAAATGAACGTATGATTTAGGAAATTACAAAAACCGGTTGGGGCAGTCCATCCTTGCTCTTTAGTGGTCCAGAGAACGTTGGACCAACTATGGCATGAAAGCTCTACATCGGGGAGCAAGACTCCTGGTTGGCACTGGGGTCTTTATCGAAATCTCCCCAGATTAAATGGTCCTAGTTTACTAATGCCCAGTATGAGGAGAGTCAGGAGGGACAGAAGTACTTTTCTGAAGTAGAGAGCTGTCTTTGACTTGGCAAGTCCCCACAAGGTATAACAAGGCAAGCATTAAATGCAATAGTTTGAGGCAAAATTGATTTGGTTATGTTAATAACTAGATGGCTAGCAACAGAACAAGGAAAGAAGAAATAGCAATAGAATAGATGAAAAGAGTTAACTTTTTCTTAGCTTTAGTTTGGTAGGGTTTTTCCCCTGGGACTATGGCCCACAGCTCTGGAGGGGGTGGCGCTTTCTTGACTCAGGTGTGATGAGTCCATCCTTTCTTGCTGTACGAACAGCAGTCTTGGTGGTTAGCAGCACAAGGTAGGGTCTTTCCTAGGCTGGCTTGAGTTTTTCTTCTTTCTACTTTTTGATGAGAACATGATCTTCAGGCTGGTGATGGTTTACCGGAAATTCTAGGGGTGGTACACGTGCTAAAAGACCTTTAGTTTTTGAGGGAAAGGAAAGTGGAAGATAAACCAAGTATATAATTTCTAAGAAATTGACCTTTTGTTTTAAATGTGGGGACCTTGGCAGTGGACTTTATAGTCCTTAGTGCCTCTTTACTGGGAAATTTACTTTAGCGCCTATTTTTATTAGTTTTTAGACCAAAGAAAACCAAATACCATTTTATATTTAATAATGCTTTTTGTATGATTTTTATACCAGATAAGCTAAATTTTATCTTTATATTAGTGTGTTATTAATGTTAAACTTAATTTAAATAAAACCTTGTAGACATATTTATCTATAATTTGTAATGTTTGACCATAAGGTAAGATTTTATAGACTCTTTTTAACCTTTTATAATTTTTGCTAAAGAGCAGGTTGGTGCTTTAAGAAAAACCTATTATGCTTTTATTTTAATGTCCAGTTTACAGAAAAACTGGATGATACCTTTTTAACTTAGCTAATATGTTTGCACACCAAATTTACACACAATTAACATTTTAAAACTTGCTTAAACCTTTAAAACAAAATATACATATTTTTAACCTTTTAATGTAGGTAACAATCCACATTCTTATGCTTCTTTATAATCTTTTTACCAAAGGTATATTTTACTTTCCTTATACACCTTGCACATAAACTGTATCTTCAATAGTTTTACATTTAGGAAGCCTAATTACTTTTAAATCACACAACATTTTTTGCATAAATTCTTTAACACACTTTTTAAATAACTTTTTTCTTTCATGACTTTTACAGGCAATTTTTCAACATGCCTTAACTTTCTGACTTATTACAAACATTTCTTTCTTTAAACAACCAGTTTGTTTCAGGACAAAAATTTACCATATAACACTCTTTTTATATAAATTCTGCCCCCCTTTTTATCCCATTTTTTTCGAAGATGATAACCATTATTTTCCAAAGCAACCCTTTTTCTTTTTTTTAATGTCTGTGGACTAGACTGTCTAATGCCACAGAGTAGAAGTTACTATAATACATGTTACACTGTTAACTTTTAGCAAACTTTACTTTTGTTGAAAACCTTGTAAGTTTGGGATTTTAATTATTCTTTGCTATTAATAAGACCTTGTTTTGTCCAAATTAACTTAGAATTAGTATAGATGGCTTTTCTTTTTCTTAACTACTTGTATATCTCTTTCTTTCTCTCTTTTACTTTGTCTCTCTCTAACTTTCTTTTTGCCTCTGTCTCTTCCTCACTCTCTCTCTGCCTCTCTCTTTCTCTCTCTCTCTCCTTAACTCCCTCTTTGTCTCTTCCTGTTTCTTCCTCTCTCTCTTTGCCTCTTTTCCTCACTGTCTCTTTCCTTTCTCTCTCTCTGCTGGTCTTTCCTTGCCTCTGCCAGCTGCTTATGCTGCTGTTCTCTCAACCACTGTATGTGGGGGTGGGGGATCTAAAACCAGCCATAACCAAGCGTCTATGTACCGGAGCTGGTCTGGGTGTCCTGGCTAACAGGTAACCTTGTGCCATACCTTTGAAACAAGGGACCTGTCCAGGCTTCCTTCTAATGGCCAACCTGTCTCTAATGCTGGCCAGTCTATCTCACACAAAGTTTTATGTTTTCCTGGTGTCATGGTACTCCATAGTCTCCCTTAAATCCTTTTTTAAAATTTTCAACATAGTTCCTAGTAGTGTGGGCTTATTTGTGCCTGACACATGCTTCTTCGAGACAAAACACCACGCTCACACCACACACACACCACAAAACAAAGAACAGGTAAAAAGGGCACGCATACCCTTTTGCAGTTTACACCAAACCAAAATCAAACTAAAATCAGAGTATCCAGAAATCCAAACCAGGTCAAAATCAAACCAAAGTATCAAGCAATCCAAGTCAAGTCAAAAACAAAAACCAAAGTGCCAGTACAGGCACACCGTGGGTGATCAGGCCACACTTCCACTCAAACGGATGGGGCAAGTTCCCAAAACCAGTCTTGTCAAGCAATTCAAACCAAGTCAAAACCAAAACCAAAGTGCCGATAAGGGCATGCCATGGGTGATCAGGCTACACTTCCACTCAAACGGAGCGGGCAAGTTCCAAAGACTAGTCTTACCAACTTTCAGATGTCCGGACTCCAAATACCAGTTGCTTCCCGGTGTTCAGCCACTGCGTTGATCCTTGACGGGAGCCTGCCACACACTGCTCTGGCGAGACGTCCTACAGGGGCAAATGCTTACTCAGGAGCGCTCTCAGGATCCACCTCGCTCAGGCTGGTCAGAGTCCCCCCACAAGCATATTCCACAGGGCAGGCTAAAGCTGCCTAAGGAGCTGCCTGGACTATCTGTCAATCACCTAGCTTCCTGGTCAGGGAACCAAGATGTAGCAGGAGGAGCCACAGACAAAACTCCTCAGATAGCGAGTTAAAGCAGGAAGTGGTTTATTTCGCCAGGAGCATAGGGCAAGCCTCCTGTCTCAAGAGTCAAGCTCCCCAAGTGAGCAATTCCTGTCCCTTTCAAGGGCTAGCAGCCCTCACTCTCAGCGCCTCCTCCGCCTCAGTATCCACTCTGGCGGGGCTTGAGGAGCCCTTCAGCCCGCCACTGCACTGTGGGAGTACCTCTCTGGGCTGGCCGAGCCTGGAGCCGGCTAACTCTGCTTGCAGGGAGGTGTGGAGGGAGACGCGCAAGCAGGAACTGGGGCTGCCTGCGGGCACTCGTGGGTCGTGGGCCAGCGTGAGTTCCAGTGGGTGGTGCGCGCGGGTTCCGCGGCCCCGCAGCCAAGGGCAGTGAGGGGGCTTAGCACCGGAGCCAGCAGCTGCCGGCTACTGCGCTTGAGTGCTCATTGGACCTCAGCTTCCTCCCGGTAGGGCAGGGCTCAGGACCTGCAGCTCGCCACGTCCCAGGCACCCCCTCCGTGAGGGTGGGCTCCCACGCCGCCGGAGCCTCCCCAAGGGGGGCCGCCCCCTGCTCCATGGCGCTTCGTCCCATCGACCGCCCAAGGGCTGAGGAGTACAGGCAGGGCTCACCCCTGCTCCATGGCGCCTGGTCCCATCGACTGCCCAAGGGCTGAGGAGTACAAGCAGGGCTCAGGACTGACAGGCAGTTCGGCCTGCAGCCCCAGCGCTCCATCCATAAGTGAAGGCAGCTGGGCTCCCGAGTCTGGTGGGGACTCGGGGAACTTTTATGTCTAGCTAAGGGACTGTAAATGTACCAATCAGCACTCTGTGTCTAGCTCAGGGTTTGTAAATACACCAGTCAGCGCTCTGTCAAAATGGACTAATCAGCTCTCTGTAAAATAGACCAGTCAGCTCTCTGCAAAATGGACCAATCAGCAGGATGTGGGTGGGGCCAGATAAGGGAATAAAAGCAGGCGCCTGAGCCAGCCAATGGCACCGAGCTCGGATCCCGTTATACCCTGTGGAAGCTTTATCCTTTTGCTCTTTACAATAAATCTTGCTGCTGCTCACTTTTTGGGTCCATGCTGCCTTTAAAAGCTGTAATACTCACTGCAGAGGTCTGCAGCTTCATTCCTGACAGCGAGACTATGAACCCACCAGAAGGAAGAAGCTCCAGACCTGAAGCTCCAGACACATCTGAAAGTCTGAAGGAACAAATTGCGGATATACCATCTTTAAGAACTGTAATACCAGGGGGGTCTGCAGCTTCTTTCTTGAAGTCAGTGAGACCAAGAACCCAGACCAAGAACCCACCAATTCCGGACACATAAAGAGGTCCGAGTGAGAGGGTCCACGTGAGAGGGTCGTGATTGATTGAGCAAGCAGGGGGTACATGATGGGCTACATGCACTGGTGGTCAGAGTGAAACAGAACAGACCGGAAAGTTTTGCAATGTCTTTCTATAATCTATGGATAACATCAGTTGCTGTCAGGGTTCGAATTTTAATTAACAGGCCTAGGTCAGGCAAGCCCAGGCCTGGTTTTGGGTCTGGTTCCTTGGTTTCAGGTCTGGTTCCTAGGTGCCAGGCTACCTGCCTTTAGTTTTGCTTCTCTTTCCTTTTCTGAGTATAAAACAATATGAGAGGGTCTGCCTCTCTTCTCTCATGGTGATTAAAATGGAAAGATTAGGACTAATTTTGTTTAAAATTTGTTTCTTTACATACTAGGTATTCTCAACACTTATGAAACCCACCTGTGTTTACGATCTAAAAAATTAAAGCTCTCCCTGTGGACTATGCAACATCACCCCCTGTGGCATCTTTTCCCTGTAAGAGAAATGTGGTCAGTGCACAGTTACTTAATTATTTATATTTATTTATGTAAGTTTTTGTGATTTTGTGAATTTTTAAAATATAAATGCTGCTTTAAAAGTGGAATTAAAGATTACACTCAAATTATTTTAAGGAAAGAGGTTAATTAATTTAAGGGAAATAATTTAGAATTACCAAAACTTAAGTTTGACTCTTATGTCACCATTTTTCATTGGAGTGCTTTAGACTCCCTGAGACTCAATTCATTCATCTAGAAACCTGGGATAATAATATGGACTCTGAAAGATACAAGATGGTTTTGTAATTCATAGGAGAGAAAAAAAATTACAGGACCTAAGATGTTTCCTGGTACATAGTTGATTCTCAGTGAATATTTTTGGAATATATGAAAGTCAACTTTCATAATATTAGAAAGTTATGAATATAGTGAGTATAGCAATTCTGACACTCATTTGTATATATTTTTAAGTTGAATAAATGTGAATTTATATACTGATATTATTAGGAACCAGGGTTCTTGATGGCGGAAAGAAAAATACAAGTGTGTGCATGTGTGTGTGTTTCTATATCTAATCTTAGAAAAGACCTAAAAGTGAGATATCCCAGTAGCAATGAATTTACCTTGTGTTCAGATTTTGGCTTCTAAATGCTAGTTCCAAGATTCTCAGATGTATCCATCTTCTGAGAGTTTTGTTAGCCAGAGAAAAAAGGTCGTGGGTTTTATCCAGTGATGGGATAGAGTTGCTCAGACTAGCTTTGTGAGAGCTGAGTGTTAGTCTTTCAGGAATTTGTGAGTTGGATTTTAGCCAAGATCATCTTTAAAAAGTTAAATTAGCTAAATTATTTAAACTTACAATTAAATAAGTCTAATTTTTAAAACATCAGTACTCAAAACTCACCACTTCCAAAATTATTTTGCTGCAGTTTTCTATTATCAAAATAGATACTTGACATCTATTGTATCTGTAGGGTGGAAATGCAATACAATGGTATGCTACTACATATCCCCTTCTGGTGATATCATGTTGATTGCATGAAATCGGTGAGTTTTGACACAGGAAATTGGTCAACCAAGCATGACAAAACAAAGATTTTCATCCTCTTGGAATCGGTTTGTTAACATGTCATAACAATTAGTTTCATTCTAGTTCAAATAAAAAGAAAATGGAGATTTTTAAATACTCCAGTGGAAATAAAAAAAAATTACCAAGATAGCAGCATAATCAAATTCATTATTTGTTTGCTTGTTTGTTTTTGTTTTATTTTTAAAGCCATTCTGGCTACTGTGTGAATAATAAACTTAAGAAAGGGAGAAAATAAGTAAAACAGTTACTGGGATTTTGTAGTCGAATCAGGGTTGATGCTGGTCTCAACTAGTCAAAAGGGACCAAATCGGAACTAGGACTAATATTATTGTTGTATTTGAGGAAGTGGAAAGGATTGAGTATGACTACAATATCCTGGCTTGGACAGTATGTGTCTGATTGTACAACTTACTGTGATTATAAAAACTAGAGGAAGAAGGAGTAATGTAGAACTGGTGACAGAATTGGGGGAAGAAATAGTACAGTTTTGAATATAGTAAATTTAGGAAGCATTTTAAATATCCAGCTTGCAAAGCCAGCCTGGTACTCTCAGTAGAGGATCATGCCAGGGAGTTAAAGGAACAGAAAATACCGAGAGCCTTGGGACTAAAGATCACCTGACAACAGAGGGTAAAGAAAGAGCAAAATTCATAGATTAGTGTTTTAGAAACTCCAACATTTAGCACTTCTGCTTTTCACTTGATGTTGAAACACTCCTACTTTTTTATCCTCTATGGACAAAAAAACAAGCTTTTAAAATTTTTATTTTTTAATCCTCCATGGACAAAAAATAAGCTTTTTAAATTTTTAAAATTTATTTTATTTACATATTTTAATTATGGTCTCAGTTTCACATTGGTGATATTTACTATGCCTTCTCTCTTCCTTTCCAGCCCAGCTTATTTTAAAATCCCTTCGTGTTACATCAGTCTTCCCCAACGAGGGTACATAACTGCAAAGAGGGTTAACTCAATGATCCAATGACAAAATCCAATGCAAATTAAGTATAAAAAAGAAGGTGAGATAAACAACACACAACCTCAATTAAAGCAATAATGATTGTTCTTTTAAATTTCTTTTCGTAGAATATTCACTTTAGGATTTAGTAATAGCTGTCACCTATAAACAATTACTTGATTCCTATGTCTTGCTCAGCAAATCCTGCCATGTGCCAGTTCCTTGGAGTACAGATGTAAATACCCACCAAGGATTAGGCAAACTTCCTTTGCATAAAACTTGACCATCTCTGACAGAAGTCACCAATCTTCAGACGTAAACCACAGACTTCAACTGTGTAAAAAACACTTTTAAAAAATACACACTTTGATATTCTAATATTTGCAAATCATGATATATCGGTTTTTTTAACTTTATCGCTATTATAAATACAAACGTCAAGATGTTTATTTTGAAAATAAATCCAGAGCATACTACTTATACCAGAGTCCACTACCATGTCCTGTGAGTAGCATGAACATTAGCGGGTAAAATTTTCTATTTGAAGCAAATATAGATGTCATTGTATGCAATTGTGAACATCTGAAAAAAATCTATGTATGCTATACATAATCAACCTGTTTAGGATTGAAGGCCAAGTTTTTTCAAAAATTTTAACTCTGTGAAATAAAGTTTTAAAAACTAATGGGTTACACCTTAGCCCAGTTTTGCAAACCACACATGCCTATGTGGAAATGCAGCAGCTACCAGTGAATATTTTTATTTTAGCCAAGAGATAAGCTAATCCCAACTCTCTTCAATCTATCTACTATATACTATACAATAGGTGTCTCTTAAAGCTCTATTAAAAAAAAAAAAAGTTTATATGTTAGCTTTTTTTCCACTATGCTTTGATTTGTAGCAATGTTTTATATTTTATTTCATTTGTAGGTATATATTCCTATGGTCTGTATTTGTTCTTTGGAATATGATAATTCATCAAAAAACTTCCTAAGTATATTAATTTTTACTTCTTCCTCCTTTATTTAACTTTTTGGGTGTTCATATATCCAAAAACTTGCAGCACAGCTCATTAAGGCCTATCTTTGGAAATCAACACATAAATTTGAAAAGTATTCACACTTGATTAACTGAAAAAAAGAAAAGAAAACTAAATCCAAAGACTCAAATATGAGAGGCCTTCAGTTTTCAAAAGAGGCACATAAATCAATTTTGGTTTAAGGACTAAAAAGAGTTAAAGTTTTCTTCATACTAAAATGAAAGGGTTTTATTCTATGTTTTTTACTTTCTTATCACTGGAAATGTCCACATAGAGCCTTAGTAAGCATCTGCCAAATGCACTTTTAAGGATATGCCTTCATTGGTTAGATAGAGCCTGCTTTTTCATCTCTATTGGTAAGTGTAGAGCTTAGAAAAAAAAAAAAAAAAAAACTTGACCACTTTAGTGTATTTCCTATAATATTTTCTTTGGAAAGGAAAGGAAAGCAGAAGGGCATCATTCTATGAGGGCCAGTATACTTAATAGAGATGAACCACAAATTTTGCTCTGGGCTTTCTGGCAACAAGCATGAAAAAGCATAAAACAAACTCTAACATAATTTATAGGTGCCATAAGACCATACATTGATCCACTATATAAAAGTATATAAATACAAATGTTAAAAATACATTTGTGTTCCTGATTCAAGAAAGAGAAATTTTTCTCAAGGGTCTCCATACTGGAAACCGAAGAATCAGTTAAAATAATATGTTCAAAATGTCTTTATGTGAAAACAAATTCAAAGGGTTGTTCCTAAAGCAATATTGAAGTCTGTAGAGGGAACACACAAAGATGTTTTCATAATTTATAAGCGAAAGCTATGGGCATCATGTGTTCAAATTCCCAGATTTTAGGAAATGTTTTAGACAAAAGAAGGCCATAAATATTTAACTGTACTCCACCTGACTTTTATTCTGTGTATTTTAGTGTCAATATAAAGAATATTTCAGATTCGGTATGATGAAAATTTCTCTATAATTCGTTTAATTCCCTCAACTTTTCTCTCACCTCACTTTACATTCAATGTATGAGATCAAACACAACATTTTTCAAATGTGCTTCATATGCCTGTGCTTTGAGTCCTTGGATATACAAGAGTATGCAGCAGTGAAATTGCTGCATGGATAATTCTGTTCAGTCTTTAAAATATCTGAAGCAATTTAAAGAGTAAACATGAAGGGTAGATGTCAATAATATCACATTACAGCACTGCTCAGAATAGAAAAGCCTCAAAGTTCTGCCGACTCACCAGTCACAACAGAGAAGGAAGCAGTAAACATGAGAGGTAATACTAGCTTTGGGATTCTACTAAATATTCACTAAGGGTATTCCAAAAATGTCAGGTCTTTTTCTTTAAATTTTTATTGTGCATCTGTGAATTTCCTGCCCTTTTAAAGTCCTGATTCACTAAGATTTTAAGTCAATGGTGAAAATATTTCTAGTTTCCACTGAGACATATTTTTTTAAATGGCATTTAATTTAGTAATAATTGGCTAAAGAATGTTTCAGAATTAGAATCAGAAGAAAATTCTGGAGACTTTTCTAAAAGGGTAAATACACAGTGTGTCATAAGAGCTAATAATCTGCACATAATAAACTATCAGAAAAAATACATTAAATGTTGCAATTTTTTTATCACTCAAAAATTTTCATTGAAAAAGTCCATCTAATTCTTAGATACAAAATAATAGTATGTGTTGATTAAACAACAACAAAATAACAAAAAACACTGTCAGCATATAATGTCATATTCCTTCTTTATGAGAGTTTCTATGAGTTAAGTTTTACAATTCTTTGATGAAATTGGATTCATTCAGTCCCTCACTTCAAATTTATCAAGCCCAGTAATACCATTAGAGACAAAGATAAGAGGCAAGATCTTCTACTCAAGGAAATGGGTGACTTTGTGAAGAAATCAGACATGTATGCATGTGCTTACAATCTATACTATAAAAGAGGCATAAATACAGTTGACCAGGGAACAAAGCAAGGATTAGAGGCACCAACCCTCATGCAGTCAAAAAATCCAGGACAACTTTTTACTCTCCAAAAACTTCGCTAGTAATAAAACCTACTGTTGACTGGAAGCCTTACTGATAGCATAAACTGTCAATTAACATATATTTTATGTATTATATGTATTGTACATTGTATTCTTAAAGTAAGCTAGAGAAAAGAAAATGTTACTAAGAAGATCATAAGGAAGAGATAATTTATTTGTTATTTAATAAGTAGAAGTGGATCATCATAAAGGTCTTCCTCTTCACACTGCGCAGGCTGAGGAGGAAGGGAAGAAGAGAGATTAGTCTTGTCATCTTTGGGGTGGCAGAGGTATAAGAAAGTGTGCATATAATGGGATCTGTGCAGTTCAAGCCTGTGTTCAAGAGTCAACTGTTGCAGCATTTAAGAACTGAGAAAGTAAAACTTAACCCAATAATTTATCATGGAATATAACCATTTACTCTCTTTTATTAAATGCCTAATTAAAAGAAATAATATTAGCCAAGATTATCAAGACTATCAAGATGACAAACAATTCATTAATTTTTATATCACCTCGACATTTAATCTTCTATCATTGAATAAAATTTAACCACGAGGCCCTATTCTTGGACTATATTTACATAGCCCCTTAAAGATTGATCTTGATTAAATCACGGTTGTTTTTTAATATGAAGTAAAATAACTTATTTTTTATAAAACTAATATCAAAAAGCACCACCTCTATCATTCAATGTCTTCTGTATCATTGATTCACAACTACAGAGAAAGATATGTCGGATTTACCTATACAACTACGGGTTGCTTTTGTTTTATTTGTTGTTGTTGTGTTTTGTTTTCAAACTATATCCTATTGCTAGAGATTCAGATTTGGCACCTTTATTTTCTTTTTCCCTAAACCCAGGAATCACCATCTTGATGTCTACAGATATAGTCATAATACTGTAGCGTTCAGATGTATTGAGAATGAAAAATATTGGGATTTTAAAATAATTTACTACTTGCTTAATGTACTTAGATTTATCATAAAAATTAGCCAGCTATTTTTAATTCAGTTATTTCAAAATAAATTTTAAAATTTTCTTTTTCCTTGCCTACCAGAATGATTCATGTTAATTATATTAATCCTCATGGTTAGCATATTTTCTTCTTCATTTTGTATTCTTCGTATTTTCCCTCATATATTCTATATATCTTTAAAGTCATTAAACAGTGTTTCCATTTTTCTATTGCTGTTGAAACAAATTTCCACAAATACAGTAGTTTAAAACACCACAAATAAATTAGCTTATAGTTCACTGAAGTAGAAATCAAGGGATTGGCAGGGCTGTGCTCCTTTCTAGAGATTCTAGAGGATAATCTAGTTTTTACCTTTCTAGCCACTAGCAGTTGCCCGCATTACTTGACACCTGACCCCTATAATCTTCAAAGTCAAGAGTAGTCAGTAGGCCCTTTCTCATGACTCTACTTCTCTGGTTTTGGCTCTTATGCCTCTTTCATCCCCATTCGAGGATACTTTGTGAATACATTGGACCTGCCAGAATAATCTAAGATAATCTTGTTAATGTAAACTGATTAGCAACCTCAAATCCACCTGCAAACTTACTCCTCTTTTGCTATGTTGTAATACAATATATTCACAGTCTAGGCACTAGCTCATGAGAATTCTGGGGTACAGGCATCATCATGACTAATACATATGACTTTTAAAAGTACACAACAAATAGAGGTATATGATCGCCTGGGTCTCTAGAGAACTCATGATGAGATGTAAGTATTGGTTTCATTTGTCTTCAGCATAGATTGATTCATTAAACATATATATATATATATATTTTTTTTTTTTTTTTTTTTTTTTTTTT